>NW_018128086.1:453973-472927 GCF_001952655.1 Monopterus albus | reverse complement strand
TGCATGATATTACATATTTCACTAAAACCCTTCACAGTCGCTGCTGGTCCCTCAATAAGACAAGCTGAAGGGAAGGAGGGGTCAGGGGAGGAAAGAGAGGAAGGACTTGGTGTTCCTGAGGTACACGGGAACCCCCATCCCACCTCCCTATCCATCTTCCCCTCTCCTCACACGTCCCCTTCTTTCTCCCCCATGTTCATTACCATAACTCCTGGTCACTAAATTAAATTAGGGGACCTACATCTCCCCTCTTCCTCCCAAAACAGCGCTGACCACCGGCCAACGGGATGGACCGTGGTGAGAGGAGACAAAAGAGGTTGAATTCAATCTGACTAGCTCCACTTCTGTCATCCAACTTTATTAGCTAAATGTATTCGCGGTGGAAAGGAAGACATTGTTGGCTGTGGAGATTCATACTTCTTAGGAACACTCACACACACACAAAGCTGCAGACATGCAAAAGGACCACACAAAGGATCTGTGTGTGGTTTATTCGATATAAACTATGTTGGTGAGCATAAAACGTCCCTGTGGTGCTGCAAACAGTGAGATTACATTACAAGGGCGCGCATAAACATGCAAACACTCAGAGGAAAGTGTACTTAAGCACACACAGGAATACACACGCTCACACCATGCTGCTTATCCACGGCGTTGTCATTTTAATCTCTCTAAAAAAAGTCCTACTGAGACAGCAGAAGCGTACATCGAGAAAAGCTCACTCACACTTCCACACAAAGGTTTTGTGTGAGATCACACGTTGGCTTCATTATGTCTGAGACCCGCGAAGGAGGACAGGAGCTTTTCTAAGCCCTGTTCTCTCTATTCATGCAAGTAGGGGAACAAGACCACTGCCTTTAGTTCACACAAAAGACCAGCACTTTTGTATTATACACACCAGCAGCAGGCCATGATGGACATTAGCTAACAGACGAGCACACGCACCTGCTGGAGATGACACACTGACAAAACTACAGTATGACTTTCTATAAACCCAGAAACACACAAAACAGCACTAGCTGCTATGGTCCTTAAACCTTTACAACACGGATTTGGATCTCATTATAAATCACATTACTTGGACATTTGTGTACTGGAAAATGAATATAACAAATTGAACTGTGCTTCAATACAAGCCTGAACTTTATTTCCTGGTGACCTCTCCTTTTTAAAGTACTAAAAGTCATTAAAAGGTTGGGTAAGCTTTTGAATTTGGTCCTACATTGTGTAAATATGAACCAAAAAGTAACGCAGACGCACACCCCGCTGTCCCTGTCACACCTAATTATTCTGTTTAATTAGGAGGTGAGTAACAGCCCTGACCTCAGACCAACCACTGCTCATATTCTCCTTTCTTTCTACCTTCAGCTGCTCTAGCTGAACGCCCCTGGTGGCGAGCCGGGCCGGAGCAGGGAATCACAGTGACGGAGGGAGTGAAAGGAGAGATGGAGAGGAGCGTGGAGAGAAGGAATGTGAGCTATGAGACAAATGAATAGGCACAGGGTTCTTTATGGCATTTATGTGCGCTGAGGAGAGAGCCTGTGGACGACAAAGGGGCAGCACACACTGAGTGCATTCGATTAGGGGTGTGCATTGGTGTTAAACCAAAAAAGGTCCCCTGCTGTGCCCAGGATTCATTATTTAGCACGGGTGGAAAATGGACACTGGCCTGGACACACACACACACACACACACACACAACTACTGAAACAAGTCATCAGGGAAACACCGATGTTACACACACCAGAAACAGGTACTCGGGAAGTACACATACTCATGTTTACATGCAGAGAAATACAGGAAATATACCCACAAATGGTCACAAACACACTTACATATGATTGCTGATTACATAGCCAAAGAGACAGAGGGCAGTGAAGACAACTAAAGTACAGCCAATTTAGCCCTTAATGGTCTTTGTGACCATTAAGAGCACAAGATGACGATGACTGTCCAATGGAGGGTGTGTGTGTATGTGTGCAATAGGGCAGCGTTTACCTAGATGCCTCTCTATAAGTGTGTCTAATGGCCTATGAATGTTTCTACGGTAACAGCGACAGTTAGAGTCGGCCGGATGGACCGACAGACGGACAGCAGTGGTGGGGATGTGGGGGGATTTTTACTTCATGTCTGCACAGCAGGTATGTCCATGGTGTGAAATGACTTTTATCATCTAGGCCTGCATGTGTGTTTTCACTGCTGCAGACAAAGGTGAAATGTGTGACGGTGGCAAAAACGACACAGTTTAAAACAGTTATGATTTCTTCATGCAAATGTTAATTTGGCCTTCAGTTAAATTATGAAAAAAACACAGTAAGCTCCAGCTTCATGAAATTCAAGGAAAAAGGGTGACAGGTTTTATTCACAGCACGTCTCTGAAGTGAACTCTGGGAAATGCAGTGAAGAACCCCACACTGTCTAAAAGATGACTGGATCCATCTATAAGGATTCTGATTTTTATGGCTAAAAATACATTTTGTTTTTGCTGTAATGGCCCTAACACTGTGTAGCAGTTTACCTGTATTAATATTAGATATGCCAACCTTTAAGTCACTGCTTAAAACTTATTTTACATGACCTTTGGATCATAGTGGAGTTGACATGTCTCCTCTTCGAATGTTTAGTTGTCTGTGTTTCATGTAGTCTTTGGTCAACAAGTTATTTTAAAGTGCAAAATAAATCAATTTGATTTGAAAAATTCAAGAAAAAAAGACAATTAAAATGTAAATAAAAAAAGCATCGTCATTAGTAGCAACATGCTCCATAAACTGAAAAATCTGGAAACTCGAGGAAAAAATATCACAGCCCTGATCACCGCCGCGGTCTACAGCGTGAACTCTGACACCTCAGACCTCGGGTAGTGGCTGCACAGGACATGCAGTATGGAAATGTGTGAAGTGCATGCAGCAACACACACTATAGGTGTCAAAAAAGCGGTAGCAACATGCACAAACTGGCTTTACAGTCAATGTGCTATGATTGTGCGTGTGACGGCTGCCTGTACATATGTGTACGTTTCAAACAGCGACGACAGAGCAGATAAAGTCAGCATTTGTGTGTGTGTGGGTGTGTACAGAGTCCACCGTGGGGGTGGGGCGGCTTAACGCAATAAAACATGTTGTATTGACATCTGTGTTGTGTCTATTGATTCCCCATTATGGAGCTAACAAACCCGCCTGGACGCTTTGTCATTCGCAATCACGTTAGCACTGGGACTCACCGACAACACTGCCACTTTTAAAATCTGATCCATATACACACGTGCACGCACACAAGCAGGTGTCCTCACATGCACACCTTTTCTCGAATGCCTACACAGCCACAGCAATCGTTCAAATCACCACACACACACACACACACACACAAACGGGGTGGCAGGAGAGTAGTCAATGCTGGCTAATCAATAGCGGTGGAAGGTTAAAACCACTCACACAATGGGCAGCTATGAGCCGCTTGTGGTTTCCAGATAAACCACACATGCCGGGAAGATCCATAACTGACCTGAACGTGCAATTATTGAATCGTCTACCTGTCTGTGTGCTCACACACAGAGCTGGCTCGCTCTCACACACACAGTCAAATAAGCATGATAATGCATGAATTTTCTGTTTATTCGTCAAACAACTGCATAGCCATACAGTATATACAACCGCACACAGAAATAGTCCAAACTCCTGCCTGTACACACCTCCTTTCACACACACTTTTTGACATATGCTCATAAACACATTCGAAAACAGACACACACCTATATCCGTCTACATATGCACAGACACAAAGAAATGCTGCTCCCAGCCCGAGTAAATTCACTGACATGTTCACACACAGAAATACTTGCGTATACACACACTCCTGCACACAAGCTCACACAGACACATTTTCCTTCCTCGTGGGGACTTTACCTGGACTTCATTCATTTCCTGGAGACTTAATCCGATCCTAACCATAAACCAAGTTGAAATTCAGTGATGTACATGGTGGGGACCAACACGAGGAAAACCGAGTCCCCACAGTGTGAGTGTGTACACTGGTCTCGGTCCCCACAAATTGAGTAATTCCATGTGCACACACACACACACACACACACACACACACACACACACACACTGAAAGCCAATTAATGCAGGCACAGGGGCCTTTCAAATCAAATCAAATTTTATTTGTATAGCGCCAAATCACAACAAAAGTCATCTCAGGACACTTTACAAAGGTCTAGACTTTACTGTTATCAATATTATTACATAGTTTGGTGCCCAGTTTGGTGTGGCCCAGACACCACAACCCCCTCCTGGGCACTGTGAGGTGAAGATCCTGGGTGTGAGAGGAGGTAGTTACCGAGCAGCATGGAGCACTTTGTGTGTGTATATATGAGTGTGTGAGAGTGTGTGTGTGTGTGTGTGTGTGTGTGTGTGTGTGTGTGGGCTGAAGGCAGAATAAAACCAGACAGAATACCACTGCTGCACTGCCCTACTGTTTTTCACAATATTGCTGCCATGGTAATTCTGATTTAACAATGATTTTTGTTTTTGTTTTGCTTTCCTGGTAGTATTTTTACCACTTACATAAAATATTTTTACATGGCTTTTTGTTTGATCATGTATGCTACAACTTTTGATCATCTGACTTGTGCTTTACCGCTGCGTTTAAAGAAAGGTTGATGAGAGAACAAAAGATGTTGCAGCTGAGAATAAAATGAAGGTTCTGTTGAGTAGCTACACCTACAGTGGATAAGAGGCCTCTCAGAGTACCCAGCGTAAATAAACCATCCCTCTCCAGCCAGACATGTGCCTTCTCTCTGAATTTGACAGCTCTCGGTTTTATATGAGCCACAGAGGCCCTGGAGGACTTTTACAACAGCGTACATAAAATAAAAGAACATTTAGATTTCCTCTGTTGTGGTGCAGAGCAGGGTCAGAGCAACGGCTCTCTCCGCCCTGCCTGCCCTCTGAAAACCACACAGCTGAGCAGCTTTTTAAGTCTCTGTGGCAAAGAGCTGATGCTGAAAATGAGCCAAGAACCGTGAGTCTCTGCTCCTGAATCTGGATGGCTGATTGGCACAAGTGTCCTGAGAAACAACATTTTACCCTCTCCTTTCTGCTCATTCTACTGTCAGGATCTATCATTCCTACCCAGGTTTTAACTACTAACACTGGGAGAAGCCTTTTAATTCTGGAGGTATGATGCTAAAAGCTACAGTAAGTATATATAAGCTGTAACCTCTTGGTAACAGGAATTAATTCCCTACAGCTGTTTAGTGGTAAACCTGCCGAGCCACTCACTAAACTTGCTGTCATATTCATACAGTAGCACTCTCTAGTGGTTTGGATAATAAAGGTTTTAGTGTTGGAAGTGTCAAGATTTGATCAATCAAGGTTTTCTTTTATTCCAGTACTGATATTTTTTACTCAGCCTAGAACTTCTGCAGATGTTTTCTTCTCCATACACAGCAATAATATTTCCATTAGTAGAGGGAGCTTTTAAAGCAGCATTTAGACATTACTCAGAGGACATGCTAAACACTACAGCTCAGACTAATAGGTTTCCTTCAGTGTTAGCAGCGTGTAAAGTGCCCCAGCCCTTCGCCTTGATAGCAGGTGACAGCCTGGAACTGTTTACCAGCTTGAAATGATGTTTTCTTTACAAAAATATTTTGCTAAGCAAATGCACAAAGACATAAAATGTGTAAGAAAATGTCAGACTGTTTTAAAAGCATCTACTGTGGTGTCTTAGGCCCAGCTGAGCTGAGGCCAGCAGTCTCAACACTGTCGTGTTAAAAAGTCAAGCTGACAAAAACCCTATAAGCGCTGAGTTCAGATCCGCTGTAGAGCCGCCGGCTGCTGGCGTCTGCTGTTTAGGACCTCGCTCTCCATCCTCCTCCACTTCGCCTCACTTTAGACTTCTGCCACCCCATCTTTGCTCAACACACACACACACACACACACACACTTACAGGTCGTACAAATGCATACACACCTTGGTCAAAGGTGCAGATCAGAGAGAGACAGAGAATTGTGGGTAGCAGACTTAGCTAAAGTAGCTTATGGGGCCCAGCCAAATCCAATTCAACATCTTCTGTGTCCACAGGGGATGAGACAGAAAGACAGAGAGAAAAGTTTGTATTTTGCTGTCAGGTGAACACTTCACAGAAACGAGAGAGAAGAAGAGAGGATTCTGACTTTCAGTCTCTCCGGAGATTAAGGATGAAAGATGACAAAAAGAGAGAAAAAAGCTGAAACAGAGAGGAGGGATGAACGTTGGCCTTTGCTCTCCTACACAGTTTATTTCTCTCATGTGTCCTGGCTGCTTACCACACCAACATGTTCAGACAAAGCAGTAGCCCATCCAGCTGCTCTGAGCCTTTTCTCACATGAGGAGAAACACTCGGGAGACGGACTAACCCGCTGTCTCACTCACACCTTCATTCATTTTTTTTTTTTTTTACTCATTTGTTTAATCACATATTCATCCACATTCAAACTCATTTATTCATCCTTTAGACTGTGCACAGTTCTTTAAATGTTTTTTTCATCTTAGTCATGTTTCATCTGTTCAAACACTGTTAAATGTAAAAAGAATTAAAGTGTTCATTCATTTTTTCACTTTCCCTCAAGTCCCAATTTTATTCATTAAATTTGCTGATCCTGTCACGTGTGAATTTGCCAACTGATACTTTAACCTTACCATTTAATTAATATTCATTTATGCACTCACTCGCTCTCATTTAATCAGTCATTTGATCTCTCGCTCCCAGTCTCCACCTCTTCTCCTTGTTCTCTTATCACGTCCTTTACTTTCATTTCTTAAAGGACCAACAGAGTAACTGACCCCGCCCCAAACAGAAGCCGGTGGTTATGTCACCTGTCAAAGCCGCCAGAAGCAGCTCTCATTACAACCTCAACCACTTCTCTCCTCCTGACACCTGCTTAAGGTGATAGCCTGAATTACCCCTGCTCGGCACGGCTCGGCACGCACGTCTACCCCATCTGTCATTTAAAATTTCAGACTGTGGTGGTGGGGACAGGGGAGCCACCAGCACTGTCACCTTCCAAGACACACACACAATTTATGCTGAAACGGTGACCGACATGTCACAAGTTTTAAAACGCCCACAGGAGGTGAACAAACATACGGATGGGAATTCAAATTTGCTGAACTTTGACCTTTAACAGGTGGTGATTATCACCAAAAAAAGTTCTACAGCCTATTTTTGTTTATAGATTTGTAAAATCCAACAAATGAATTTTACATTTCATGCACTGACTCTTTACTACACAAACTGTTATAATCCTACAATAGATTTTAAAATAATGTGCTATGAAAAGATTCCAGATAAGTGGTACAGCCTTTTAGGATTATTATGATAGTGCAGTTCCATTACTGATCACTCTGCAAGTCACTAAAACAATATTATAGTGAACAAGAGGTATTAAAGCGCAGCATAAAGGGATGATAAGGTCATTACAGTAAGAGATTATTGATTGACAGACCAACTGCAAGTCCTTTTATTGATACTGGAGGCCAATTACAAGAATATTACAGCATCACTGCAGAATACAAGCTAATTCTTTAAAAAATACTAAAATGGTCTTTTTCAATCCAATTGTCGGTTTTATTTTGGCAACAAATTGACTTTCATTCCATTACAAATCGTCCCTCTTTTCTTTTCACATCACCTCCTGTGGAGCCAAAGTTTCTCCCTCCGCCAACTTGACTCCCGTTTTCCCAAAGTGGCCCCAGTCAGAGATCAATACCCTCTGATCGATAGATGACCATGAATATTTCCCCCTAACCTACTCAAGCAAGACTGAAGGAGGCGAGAGAAGAGGAGACAGAGGATGGAGGCTGAGATGTATGGATAGCCATGAATCAAAGAGGGAAAGACCAGGAGACGACTGTGACAGATGCTAATGAGCCTTATATTTATGCATCTCATTTGGGGTGTGTTTTACATTTTGGATCCATGTGCAAGTAAGTATTCTAGATAAACTCTGCTTTTTGGTGATGAATTGACTTTTGTTTTTCTTCTTTTTACAGAGATACAGGGCTAAATATGATAGTGTGAAAAATATGCACCTTGGACTACTAGTGTTCAAAACGTCCTACTTGTTTGCTGTAAAACAAACCAAACAGAATAAGGAAATTCCTTTGTAAGTAAGCAGACAAGCTTATTAGAATTTTTCTATATGTGAGACACATTTCTTACTAAATAATTTTCCACGTCTTTGCAAGATGCCGAATAACTATGTAAGGTGCATATTTTGTAGCCCCATTAAAGATATTCATATATGGGCAACTGATTGGTGAACTTGTCACATAAACCACAGAAAGTATTAAGTAAAAGTAGATTATATAAAAGTGACATTTTACCTTTCTGCACAAGTTTACTGTGAAATCTGAACTAAAATAGGAAAATTCATGTTTTATAATATCTAAATAACATGCAATTGTTAAAAGTAGCAAGTGTCTGAAATGAATCGAGATTACGCTAAAGCTGCTGACTGGATTTATTCTTTGTGTAGGTGCACCGTGGCAAAGAAAGGACCGGGGGAAAGGCGTCTTACCGGGGCTGGACCGCGGAGCCAGCGAGGACTTGAGTCTCCAGGCGCTGAAGTCGGACGCTGTTCTCTGAAAAACGAAGGGGACCGGCAGGGGGACAAACATGGTCCTCTGTCGACCTGGGGGTCGTCGGTTTTTATTTTAATGTCACTTTTCGGCTCCTCTTATCCGTCGTCCTTCCGTCGTTCTTTGGCCTTTCTTCGGTTGCTTTCCAGGTTTGTGGGGAGCCGTCTGTAGAGTCGCTCGGATGGTTTATAAAAACAGCCTGTGTTTGGCTTTTGTCTTCCGTGGATCGAGCCTGCGCCTCAGCGGATTCACATCTCCCTGGTTTTGGATGTTTTTACACCTCGGACACACAGATGGATATTAAAGTCCCCTTACTTGTGTCTTCTCGGGGTGAACTAGTCCGGCACACAGACACACACACACACACACACAGTAATGTGCAGGGCGCGCAGCGACTGTTTGACTTGGGAGACAAAACAGCGCTACCTGGGGTTATCCATACAGACTAATAGAGGCTGCAGGTGACTGGAAAGTGGATGATGTCTGTTATCAATGCACCCATGTAAAACTAGTGCAGTTGGTGCTCCTCTCTCAGCTGCTCTTCATTGGATGCAACACAGACACAATTAGACTCCATTTATTGTGTCAAGACAGCTGTGCGTAAAGATCGCAGTGGCTCTGTGACTCAGTCTCTCCTCCTCGGTCGGATTGCTTTGGTTTAGGTTGGAAAAGACAGATTCCCCCTGCTGCTCTGTCATGAAAACTCTCAGTCACTGTCCACCGCTGAATCCTCGGGATGGAAAAATGGGGAAACTGTCCGTGCAAGACTGGAGTTGGTTCTTTTTGGTTCACGTGATGATTTGGTTAGTAGCTGGCGGGTGTGCTTAAGAATATGTGCACACAAAGCGACACAATAATAGGACTCAAAACCATTATTTGGTAAAAGATACAGATAATCAAATAATAAAGTAAGGCTACGCAGGGATCTCCTGGCTGACTTTCGCTCCGCCTCCTCCTCCCCTCGCTGCTTCGCTCGCTCCCTCTTTCTCTACCGCGGGTCACTAATAAAAGCAAAATCAATAAATCGATAAATGAATAAATCCATATCAATAACCACACCTGTTCTCTGGTTTCCTACTCCACTGACGCGCAAGCAAAAGCTAAAAAAAGAGGAGGGTCACAGTGATACCCTTTTCTTTTTACGCTACAGTGTCTTTTCCTTGGCTCTGCTCCGCCATCCGCTCTCTCTCTCTCTCTCTCTCTGGCTTTCTCCGTGTGTATCCTACGTGTGTGTGCGCGTATCAGTCCCCTCAGTTTATTTTGGGAACCCCGGTGGTTTCAGTCCGACACCGCGCAGCCTGAACGCACTATGGCACAGCCAAGCGCTCCGACGAGCAGACAGGGATTTACCCCCCCACAACTCCCCCTTACCCCAACACACACGCGCGCGCGCGCATTGGTTACATATGCATATGCCATAAAACGGACACAATCCCACTTTGATGGCAAACACTTCTCCTCCGCCCATATCTGAAACTTTTATTGGCACTTGGCGGGTGAGAATTTTGAACATCACAGAATTCATCTGCGAAGAACACGCGGTGGACAGAGGAGGATTATTTTAAAATTCATTTCCTATTTTCTCTGCTGATTACTAACATTTTAAAACGTACACTCCACCCCCTCCACTCACACGCACTCTCCTCTCTTTGTGACCACCATAATCCCGTACAAGATCCAGCCAATTGATCTTCTGATTACTTCATTATAATGAAGCCAATCATCACATCATCGCCGGCCTCTGAGAAATCGATCGCCTCCGCTCAATGTGCGGCCCTGGAGGCGGGTCCGGGAGGAGGAGGAGGGGGGCTTTGATGTATATTTCAGCGGTGGATCTTTCCCTCTCTCACATGTAGATTTACGTGGGTCTGGCCTACGAAAGGTCACCTGCACGGCTCAACTAATGGATGTTTTTCCACGCAGATGTGAAGAATCAAAGCCCCCAGAACCACGGGCGTTAAATTAGTCATTATTTGGCGCTCTGGAAGGTCACGTGCCTGTGTGCTTTTCATATTAATAGTCCTATTAGTTGCAGTTATGTGTGTATCCGGGGAAAGGTGCCTCCCAGCCATCACCTCCTCTCCTCCCACCACCCTGCGCTGTGCATTTACACCCAGAATGATCGCCTACATATTTTTTTTTAAATAGAAAAATCCATGCGCTAAATATCGCAGTCAATAAAAGAAAATCGACCAACGCGCACACACCTCTCCCCCCACCCCCCCTCTGAATACACGAGGTGGGACTGAGCTGTTAATAAGTTATCGATCAATTATGGGCCTCATGGAAAGGCCTCGGGCTCTTTGCCAATGCTAATGTCTGTGCAGGGAGAGAAAGACAGCGCCTGATATCAACTATGCGCTGCACAGATGAAACATTAGAAGCGCCCGGACTTTGCACCTGAAGTACTATGGCTACTATTACTGGTACTATCAGCAGGGCCCTACTACTGCTGCTACTCAGACTAAGTACTTCTATATGCACTAATGCTGTTACAAAGCCACTGCTACTATTTGTAGTACAACGGTCACTGCTACTACAACTAATGCAGAGAATATAAAGTTATTATAGTTAGTAAAACTACTACAATACCTACTGGTGCCAATGCTAGTTTACCACCACTATTACCTCTGCTACTGCTGCTTGTGCTTGGACAGTTGATACTACTACAGTTCCTCCTCTATTTGTAATACTACAACTACTTTTTAAAAAGTTTAATTAGTATTACTGCTCCTTTTATAACTTCTATTACTAGGCTCCTGTCTCTGCTGTTAGTGCTGCTACACTCTCTATCATACTACTATTAGTAGCAAATGTTATGACTATCTGCTGCTGTGGCCTGTACTACAACAACTACCTTTATAATAATAGTACAACAATCACTTTTTTTACATATAGGAGTTCCAGCCTGTAATTGATCGGTCTATTAATACTGTAGTAGTACTGCTGCTGTCACAAATACTTCGGGGCCATTTATTACTGCTATTAGTACCAACACTAGTAGTGGCCTCTACTACTATTCCTCTCATAATATTACACTGTTGTAAGTTCAGTTTACATTACTACTGACTTTAGTACTACCACTGCTACTAACGATGCTATACTATTACTATTGTAATAATCCTGTGACTACTACTGCTGCGGCCTTTACCGTGACTTCTCCTCCAGCATTACCACAACCACTGGTGTAACTCCAGTATAACTGTTAGTATTGCTGGTGCTCCTAATGCTGCTGTTCCCTCTACTACAACACCACAACAGTACTTACGCTTCTCAAGCCTGTGTGCTGCAATTCAGAGTATTTCCGTTACCTGCTGTACTTTCTGATATGATGATACATAGACACACACTGACAGATGACAGCCGCGTGTCCAACGAGCAAGAAAGGGAGGAAAAAGAAAAGTAGCAGTAGGAGGAGGGGGGAGAGGAGCAGCCACATAAAGAAGCGACTGGTTGCCCCTCAAGAGCCCCCTTCTCCAGACGAGGGTGAGCGCAGAGGAGCCCCGATCCAAACTCCTTCCAGACAAAAGCAATTATTTCTTGTAGAATACAGTGTGTTTTGTGTGTCCATCGCAGGAGGGGAGGGAGGTGCGCGTGGATTTGAAGGAGAGGTGAAGAATATGGTGCAAGGCGGGCCTCATCAATAGCAATGTGCTCTTTTTCCCTTCTGTAATATCTATCCTTTTATAACTACTCTGCAACCTGCTGCGGTGGTTGCTTTGTCTGACATCGTGGGCTTCTAGGCCAGAGTGGATTTCTGATCAGTCACACACACACACACACACACACGCAGACAGCATCCTGAAAGGAACCTAAAATAGGTTCTGCCTCTCACCTTTCAAAGTGAAGCTGTTGTTCCTGAATCTAAACTGCTGGATGATTTAGAGCAGCATTTCACAATAACTGATATTTCTGGCAATATTAGCCAACCGTTACTTTCTTCATGATCTCTAATAAAATAACTTGCACACCCAGAGTACACACTGCTCCTCGAATTGGAAATACTATATCCTTTAGGTCTACAATGATAATGTTTCTAATCACATTAGTTTTTCATAAAGTAACTATTTGTCAACTGTATTAAATTATTGTATTGTGCCACAGTAGGTTTTATTATTTTTACAAAAATAAACAGCCCAAGATAACCCAAATAATCTGAATAAGTGAACGCTTTCTTTGCAGTACAAGAGGTCTACTGCAGAATGAGATTATTGTTCTCCGTCTGCGCAGTGTGTGTGTGTGTGTGTGTGTGTGTGAGAGAGAGAGAGAGAGAGAGAGAGAGAGAGAGAGAGTTCATTGTTAAATGGCAGTGTCATGTTGACAAACGAGTTGGTTGAATTAAATTCTCCCTCATCAATAACAAGAGGGGTCCAATCAATACCAGCTTACAATTATATCACCGCCTACCCCTCTGCTACTGCTGTAACCACACACACACACACACACACACCCTAAAAGATAGGGAGTGAAAGGGAAGAATCATTATCTTGCTGTAACATGGAGCTTAATAAACACTGAAGAAGAAGCACACACTGAAGGACAGACAATTATTACTTGATTATGAACTCACATTAAGACACACACTCAGAGGTAATCATTTAAGTAACACTGACCCTAATAAACACACACGTCCTCTGCATACACCTTGCAGATTTTTACTTTCTGACACTTTATCTATCTTCACAATCTCTCTCTCTTTTCATCTCTCATTCTTTCTCTGTGTCTCTCTGCCTTTCCTCTTGCGGTCTGACTAAGTAATCAATGCTGACAGATTGTCAATAGCCCGGTCTGGGCCCCGCCAATACCTCTCCTACATATCTATTATTCCTCTTAAGGCCGTGGAGGACACACACACACAGAAGAGTAAAACACGATGCTGTCGATACACCACCTTGATACAATCATCGAGTCTGATCAATGCACTTGCTCAGAGCTCATGAGCTCGACCTCGAGTGCGCAGGAAATCACATTTGGTGAGAAAATCAGTTTGTGAACACGTTTTTTTTTCAACCACTTTTCGTTCCATGTTTTTATCTTCACAAGCTTGGGATTTTTTTCATGTATATTCTCTTTTATTTCACACATAATTTTATTTAGACTTGAAGATACTTTTCCTCCTGTGGATTTCCCACTGCTCATATTTCACACGTTCTGCATCCTATTTCATCCTGGATTGGCTGTAATGGATTTAAGATGCAAAGCGTAGAGCAGCCCTGAAGTGGGCGACTTTCTGCCGTCGTTCCTTCTGTCATGTTCACACACATATGTATGTTGACACGCACGCATTCATCTGCTTGTACACAGGATTAGCAGCACGCATACAAACGCACCGTAACATGTAAGGTGGCACGGAAACGCCAGACCAACACACACATACATAAGACATCACATAAACACAAACACACACAGCCTATAGTTCTTGTGCCCAAACAGCTTATCTTAGAACAAATGCAGTATCAAGGCTTGAGGTAATGTCAATGACATGGATGGAGCTTTCCAGCCCACACAGCCTGGAGTGCGTGGGTGTGTGTGTGAATGTTCACTGGATTGGGGGGGAAGCCTTAAACACTGAGGGGATCAGACCCAACTGTCCTGGTCACCATGGAATACGATCCAAAGGAAAGGTTGTTAGTTTGAGAATTACAGTATACTAAGACAAAAACAAGAGGTGAAGGGCGTTTTTATCGCCTCCTTCACAAAGTATTCTGTTGTTGAAATAGCAGGTCAAACACCATCTGATATTATATGCAAAGGATTCATATTGTTAAAACAACAGCATCTGAGTTTCCCTCTGAAATACATTTTCTAAGTTAAATATAAAAATCTAGTGAGAATTAGGCAGAAGTGGCTGTCTCAGCTCCATTATTATGTTTCATATAAAAATTTAATTAGACAATAAAAGAGTTTCACACAGAAAGACGAGAACTGCTCTTGTAACACACAGCTCAGAGGTCTCCTCTGAGATTTGCTCAAGTGAAGTCCATTTGTATTTATATAGCCCCATATGACAAATCACAAATTTGCCTCAAGGGACTTGAATCTGATAAGAAAATACTCCCCCCCCCCCCCATAATCCTTTAAAGGTGCAACAAAAAAAATAAAAGAAGAAAAAAAGAAACATCAGGAAGATAAAGGAGAGACCCCTCCTCCAGAGCCGACAGACAGGAAGTAGATGCAGTGTGTACAGAATAAATCATCCTAACAGATTTACAGTAGGGAGAATCAGAATGACAAGAATTGTATAATGTTACATATATGAGAAACAGTGTTTTAACATTATGAGGAACCTTATAATCCCTTTCTGGCTATGACATAAAAACTGCTGACTAAACTCTGTTTCACTCACTCACACAGACACAAACACACCGCACGTTCATGCTCGGCCTGCGTGGTGTTCATGGAGTGAAAGAGACACACAGACACACAGTCTGTGTGAGTGCGGGTAGATTTAGAAGAAGGGATCAATGAGAAATGTAGAAATCAATGCACTTAGCAGTGGGAAATCAATGGGGCCTAATCGGGATGCCAATGACACAAGTCAAAACAATTAAGAAGGAAGAAAAATGTTTAACAACCCCTCAGCCCCACCCCGGTGCTTACACAGAGGCTGAGGAGAGATGGAGGGAGCAGAAGAAAGGAAAAGGCAGGGCCGAGACAATACGAGGGACGTCAGGGATGTCGAGATGAAGATAACAGCAATGTTTAGATGTGCTCACGGGTCAACAGAAACAAATTCTCTTACCTTGTAAACTGCCTGAAAAATTGCAGGTCTGGATCATGGGCTCACATTGCTCCATCGTTGAGATCCTTTTTAAGCCCATGCCGCTCACAATCATCTGTGCAGAGGGAGAAACAACACATTGTACAAAGAAGAAGAAGAAACAGTTTAGAATAAGAGAAATACAGCAAACTGCTAACATTACTTCAGTGATGTGGGCCATGCAGGTTACAATCAGTGATGGGCAAGTTAAAACCAGCTCATCAGACACACAACTCAACAATAAGCTGGCTCAGCTGGGTTCACCAGATGTTCTTGTCCCCAGCCACATCCTCCAGCTGTTTCTCTGCCAGGTGGAATCATGCATCTCCTTCTTCATTCCACCCTGACTTGTGAATAAGGTGTTAAGACACCTGGAACAGGGACTCACTCCCGACCACACAGGGCAATCCACTGTTTTCCTGCAGCTCATGCTAGAGGTCACGCTCTGATGAAACCAGCACAGTTACATTATTGGCACAAAGCAGACGCACAATCCTGAGGGCAACAAACAGTTCAACACTTTTCACTCTTCGGCTGTGCTGCTGGTCCTCCGACTCTGCTGGTACCCCCCAGTACCTTTCTGCTGATTTGAGTGTTTGCCAGGAAAACCAAGCTCCACCAGAAACGAGTCCACTCTTAGGCCTGTCTGCTTCCTTCACTACTGGTTTCCAGCAGCAGGTTATTGGGTTGTTGCCACAGTAGGCACAGACAACCTTCCAGAAATGATTTTCAACTGCTAGGGGCTCATTAGTATCCACACATTCAGTAGCCTGGTGCCTTTCAACCTGGGCAACTCTAAAAACTGAGAGCCAACACTTTATTCTTAACAACTGCAGTAGGGATCATTAGGGATCCATCCACCAGTACCTCTGCCTTCCACCGATATGTGGCACAATGCACTAGACAGCTACACCTAGTCCTGTGGGATGAGCAGGCCCCTGTACACAGATCCAGCCGTCAGGTGTACGTTTGACTGCGGCCTTACTCGAGCGGGGAGCCTGGTCGCTCCTATCTGAAGACGCCAACGTTTAAGTGTCTGGGTCCACACCTGAAACCATTTTGCCTTGGGAGACCCTGCCAAGAACTCCCCTGGACACAGGAGAACACAAACCACCCCAACACAATAAGGTGGTGATTCATGGAGAGGAGTCAGTTTATCATCAAAAAGTACACAGAACAAAGTGCATCTTCTCAGACACCTTCTGAGTATTAAACACTGAACTATGTTTTCTCCCCTGTAAAACATGAGACCAGCTGTATCCACCTATTTAAACTGACCGCAGCTACTTTCCCTGTGAAGAAACTACAGATGTTTGACAGGCACACTGCAAGCCGACACAGAGTGAGGTTTCTGGTACAAGATTTTGGATGTAGTTTCACTTTAATGTACTGAAGATGTGAAAGTACTGGAAGTGGCCCAGAGCAAGGAGTGAGGGAGACAGAGTGATGTCTCCTACTACTCATAAAATCTGTCAATAAAAATATTTCTCTTAAAAAAATTGACTGATGGAAATGATGCTGCAATATAACACAAATATACCCAATGGCACAATAGGAGAGGGCAAGGAGGTGGATAGGCAGTAAGAGAAGAGCCACGGAAACAAAGAAGGAAACTATCTGAAGGTATGTTAAGGCTGCATGCCACAGGACTGCGGTGGGGCTGGGTGTGTGTGTGTGCACGCTATGGGGAGTAGATGGTGGGGTTGATCTGGGGCCAATCAATAGCGCAGGCTGTCTTACGACCCCCGAGTTCCTCCTGGCTTGGCTGGCAGGCTGGAAATCAATGGGCAGGGCCAATAACTCAGGGTGGTGTGTGGATTAGTGAACTGTCAACTAATCAGAGTTACTGAATCCGACACCACAGCTATTAACCTATTGATATGACACCTTGGCACTGAAACACACACATATGTACCAGTGAACACACCAGTGCACGGAAGCCCGCATGTGAACGCCTGAAATCTGTTTGTACGTATAGCTGATGCTATGCCTGTACGCACACAGCTACTTCTGGACACTTTCTGGAGGAAACGCAGGAGAAAATGAAAGATGAGAAGTGAAGGAATAATCAGAGGAGAGCACTATAAAGACGACAGCAAGATGAGCATGTTAATGCAAAAGAAAACACTTAAATTAAATGTTATTTGGTGAAAAAGATAAACATATAATAAGAGTATAGCTTGCGGTTCTGGTAATTCTATCCAAAGACACATTTGTCCTGCTCCTCAAACATTAACCTTGAATAAAGGCATACTTCAAATGCACCTGGGGACACGAGCTTCATGCAATAGTCACAGTTCATATAAGGATAATTTGAAATGAACAGCCATCATTCAGTTTTATTACGGGGGCTGTGCGGGCACCGCAGCTTTGACCCTTGACCCCCACACAACTAATGGTTGTGAATGTCAGTGAAGCAGAAATCTCAGTGTACACCACTGTTATAATATAGTCAATATCTTAGTTGTGCCCAAGCCTTGTTTCCTGCTTACTAATTGGTCTATTAGCACTAAAATCCATTTGTTTAAGCTAACAAACAGTCTAATTTCATAAAATGTTACTGCACCTTTAAAAATTTTAACAGCTTAATGCACCATAAATTTAAGTCCCAAACATTTCTGTTAGATTAAAAGGGTGAGTGATCTCTCTATAAAAAGCAGGGTGAGCTGAATTTAGGTGGCTTTACCCTGCACTACATCCCTGCTTTTATCCACAATTCATGTCCTGATTCCTCAGAGCTTCTTTAACAATAGGCTCTCTGATCTTTTCATATTGTTATGTTGCTTTAGTGTACAACTATGGGCTTATTCTGTGTCAAGGGTGCTGCTTCATTTTACATTATTCTCCTCTGTTTCCCTGTCCTTTTCTACCTTTTTAGGGAAGCAAAAGGAGATTATTTTGCTGGGTAATTCCACTGAAACCACTCTGAAGTAACATGACTTGGCATGTGCCTATACAAGGCTCCACAAAAAGGCTCCAGGAATACTATTCAGTAATGGCATAAAGGAAGGGAAGAAGCAGAACAAAAAGCCTGTGTGTGTGTGTGCGTGTGTGTGTGTTACAAGAGCAGCTGAAATGAGGGAGAAGAGAGCGAACGAAATCACCTGAGAGAAAATAAGAGCCAGCAGGAGGAAAAAGGATGATAATCAGGTGATGGAAGAGACGCAAAGAGGCTGCACTATTTTGACATGAATAAAAGCTTAATTCATTGGCCCAGTTCAGAGGAAAGATTTGTATATTCATCATCTTGTAAACCATTTTGCAGTTTGTCAAACTTTTGGGTAAATTAGACAAATTTCATTGGGATTCGATCATAACTTTTCAATTTGATGGTAAAACCAGAGCCTGTTCCATCCACTGCTACTGGTATTCTCTATATACAATTCATGTATATCAAGCTTATGTTCCAGGAGAACAAAACAAGAAAGAAACAGGACAGGAGAAGATAAAAGAAAATGCAAGAAATTAACAAAAAGCAAAGAAAAAAGAACTGCAGAAATCAGGTCGGTGGGGGCAGGCTGACTCACAATGCTGTCTAATGACAAGAGCTGCAAAAAGACAGAGAGTTCAGG
>NW_018128086.1:432451-453927 GCF_001952655.1 Monopterus albus | reverse complement strand
GCTAAAAGAAAGAGCAACAGAGGCACGTTATAGCACCACAGCGGCTGAAATAAAGGCAAGGGTGAAGGCGGACGGGGAGGGGGAGGCAGGAGTTCATAGGCCCGCCATACACTCTGGATTAAGGAACATATGCAGTGGAGTGGCGGGGAAACGGGGTGAACGAGAGCTGACGAGGAAAAAAAATGTGTTTTGGGGAGGAGGCCAGCTGTATTATCACCTTTCTTTCATCCTCTATCCCCTCTTTTGCCCTCCTTCTGTTCCACCCACGTACTCACCTTCATCTTTGAACTATGGGATGACGAGAGTGGTGTGCAAGGACCCGGAACGGAGGCTGCTTTCTGGTGCCATCCTTTGCTGCAAACATAAGAAGCACATAAGGAAACTGGAAGAATAAGAACAAACCCTGAACTTAACTCCTTTTAGTTTCCATAAAACATGACCAGTGACATGGTGTCGACCTGAGCTTTCACTCACAGCAAAAAAGATGAACAGAAAGCATTTTGATTTTGTCAGGTTACGATTTAATAGACTGAAAAAAAGCTGAGCTAAAAATCACTCACTCGTTCAGTCTCCATCGTGAGCAGCAAGTTGATGTCACACACTAGAATCACTGTGATTTTGTGACAAGTGTCAGTTATTTGCATCCTAAAATGCTAATAATTAACTTCATTGTGAGAATTTTATCATGCGTAAACTTCATACTTAGACTTTAGAATAAATTGGTGGAGAGAAACTACGGTGCACTACATGGTACATCCTGTAGGTAATGATGATGCACAAAGTGTCCAAAAAGATGGTCAAATGTCCTCAAGTACATGATGTCCAAAAAGCACAGCTGGTGCATTTATAGTTTTCTAAACTTTAATTATACTCAGTCGGATTACATCCAAAGTAAAGTTATATTTTGTCCAGGCAATCTGAATCTTGGTTAAGAGACCTGGATTACTTCTGAACACCTACACCTACAAAGTGATTGAAACTCTATGGTCTGTATTTCTGCAATGTGAAGCAAAACACCTTCCCTCTAGAAATAATAAAGTTAAAACTTTGACGACACCGGAGAAAAGTAATATAAACCAAATAAGATTCTCAACGCTCCCTTTTTTCCGGTGGTCTCCTAACACTCGCCAGACTCAAATGCAAATGTCAAACTAATTCTATTCAGTTGATTTTATATATGTATATGATAGTTGAGTAAACACAAACCATACTAATACCTGAAGAAATGCATCTTTAAAAATGATAAAGGACACTCAACCTATTTAAGTGTGAAAAATAATTCTTAACTTTCAGTAATTCCATCAAAACTGGGATTTTCAGTATGACCACGCGGCCATCTGCAGTCTGCGGGTCAAAGAACTCACTACAACGTGTGTGTGTGTGTGTGTGTGTGGATGTTCACTTGATTGTAGGCTGTCTGCAACCCTGTATGTGTGAGCTAATGCGTGTGTGTGTTTTATGCCTGAGTGTGTATTTTCGTGACTGTGTGTGTGCACGTGTGCATTCGGGGTGTTACGGGGGGGGTCACACGTCAAGGTCAGGTGATAATGTAGCTGCAGAGAGATGAAGGGATGGAGAGACAGTGGAGCAGAAGGAGAAAGAAGAAATGAGTAACAGAGAAAGTGAAATAATGGCAAGGTGATACCAAGAAGGAAGAGGAGGCCAATCACTGAGGAAGAGGGAAACCTGCAACGGTCCTCCAATCTGTCATTGTTCTCCTTTGGCCAGCTTCTCTCAGTTTGTCTTTTCTTCTGTCGCTGTAATTTTTCTCCTTCACATTTCGTCAGTGGTTAGAGCAGTGTGTGACTGTGGGACCGTGTTTGGTACAAACACACTAGATAACAGGGTTCTTGACAACCTCTATCCTCTCTCTCACACACACAGAGTTTGACATTAGCTAAACAACGGACACAAAATTTTATTTTTGCTTCTTACTTTATCGCCCACCAAACACCCTCCCTCTTTCTACCCTCACACAAACTTCTGGCCCAGAGAGGTCAAACTTTTGTGGGTGAGGTCAGGCGTCTGGGATGAAGTTGACCTTTGGCCGGCAGGGCCAAATCGCATCCTAAACAGCTGGACAATGAACCAGCCGTTCAGCTCTCACTGTGTCCCTTAGTGTGTTTCTGACTAGTGCGCGTTTACATGCGTGCTTTTGTGTGTGTATCTATAATTTTTCTGTTTGTGCGTCTTGGTTATGTGTGTGCACTTTTATGTCTGTATATGTGGGTGTTGCTATTGAGAAATTGGATTTAGCTCGCCAGTTTCAGAAGGACCGGGTTTGCGCTGCTTGTTACTGCCACCGACTAACAAAACGATATTGATCAGAGTGAGGTCGCCCATTGATGAATCCCGTCTTTAGTCTTTCTTGGAAATGCTCATCACTTCCTGTCTTCTTCCTTACCTGGGGTTAATATCTCATTAACTGCTATCTCCACCACACCGGTCACCACAGCAACAGCCACCAGGACATGAGCTGACAATTCCCTGTAGTCGGCATCCTGTGGATCAGACAGGCAATGACCAGATTATTGGAAATCAATTCAGGGGAGTTACTCTTTCCTTGACCTCCCAAGCTTCATTTCCACTACTTATTGAGGAACGCTGGTCAAACGCCGACTATCACAAGGCTTACACAAATGTCAATACATGCAATGATGTGAGTTGATATGCATGGGATATTATCAGTGTGGTTAATCATGTTGGGGCTCGTACATCAGACGGGAACAGGAACCCACTTTATTTCAGTAAAAACTGAGCTACACAAGATTTTAGATTTAACTATTTGCATTATTTCCTTTTTGCACCATTTAAAAAAAATAATTTGATACAGTAAAATGTCCTGCAGAAGTTACCAGAGTAAATGTTATCAGTTAATTTGGAACTAATTTGAGGGAGTCACAGAGATGACAGCGATCCACAGGGGGTAGCAGTAGGTCCGTCTGTGAGGGGCTTTTCTTCCTTATCAGTCTCTGGACAGTCGTGAGCCTTATTTTCCACGGAGAAATGGAGGACATTTTATTTGCACCTACATTCTGAGCCGGACTACACAACTAACACCTTTACTATTGCAGTATTTCCATGAATATGCTACTGTTTCATAATTATGTGTTGTTCTGATCTGCTTTTCTTGTTGATTACATCTACATATTAAAAGTGAGGAAGGTTAACTTAGGATGCAATACAACCTACCTCATTTGAAAACATATAAATGCCGTACTAAACAAAAAAAAAAAGCACATCACCTTCGCTAATAATTTGGAAAGATTTGTCTGGTCATGAAAACACTGGGGCAGTAACATTTTTATTTCTATTGTCAAGTGGAGCTGTAGGTTTGTAAATATTTCCTCAGAGCTCCAGGAGATAACATTTATGTCCATAATCAGCCCACTGGCTTAAGGCACTGCTGAACTGTGAATTATGAATTACAGGAATTAGCTATCCACTTGGCTTCGCAGTAACACAGCAAACTGATTGACTTCAGTCTAACAGTGCTATCAGTTATTTACACCGACATGCAGCCAACTAAAGCAAACGACTGTGGCACCAGATCCTTTGTTTTGGTTTTCAGTCACTTCCTGCTCTTCTGACAACACCTGGAGCGTTTTGACGTCCTGATAACAAACAAACAAATAAAATAGTTTTGTCTTCTGAGTGTCTGCGTCACTCTCTTATGATATTACTTATTTAACCGGCGCTGATTTAAATGGACTAAAACTCACCTGGAGGGATGACGTCAGATTAACAGGAACTAAACCCGTCGGGTTTGTCATTCGGGTGCAGCAAATAAACTACCCTTCTTTACTGTGGTTAAATAAAATAAAGCAGGTTGTTTCTGTGGCTCCAGGTACTAACCCAGAAATAAAACCGAGCCGGGTCCGCCTGGTTTTTGCGGGGGGGTGGTTGCTGTAATGGCAGAGTGGCCAGCTGACCTTTGACCCAGGGGTCAGGGAGGTGGGGCGTGGCTCGCGGGCCGCAGTGACACGCGCTCCCGGCAAACTGAAGAAAAAGGCAATAGAGTCTGTAATAAAACCAAACAGCCGCCGTCACCAAATAATCTCCAAATGGCCTCAGTGTCGATAATGGTGCTTTGTTAGAGATAACAGTTTACTGGAGAATCTATATTTGCAATCACGCCTGGAATTTTGTCCTTTTAATAAGGTTGTGTTTATGATTTTGACGTGTTTTACAAAAACTAACAGATAATCCACATTTACTGCCCGTTCTTTTGTTGTTCCTCTTTCTTGAGATTCCTAATTGCAGGATCCAGCCTGAAAACCAAGAGCTCGAGTTTAAATCTGGACCCGAGTGACATAAAACTGGCACCAAAACGTTTGTAATCGGGGATAAGAAGCTGTAGAAACCACCGTGAACGCCAGGGAACACTTAGCCGGGCAGATACTAAATTGTGGTTATTATTCATCAATTCAAATGAAAGTCAAACCGTCGGGGTTTGGATGGAAAATCGATCGATGACAAATGGATGTTTGAATGCCCTGGGAAATATCAGCCACGACCAGCACGGTTTCTTTTCCAGGGGACAGTATTTAGTCTTGAACTTCATTCACCAAAATGTTAAAACTACTCTGTAGGCTTAATGCACATTATTTAAACTAAGTACATCTTCATTTATGCAACAAAAAATAATAAACAAAATATTTAAAAATAGCACTTAAGCTTTCCATCTCTCTTTCATACCGTGATTTTGTTTAAATATCGTTTACATTAATTATTAATGCATAAAATTTCGTTTGCTTTTACTTTGCTACTTATAACAGAATAGTTTCCTCTCCGATTTTTACTCTTTTTCAGTGACAAATGATCAAATTGTTTTCTGGTCTTCCAGTGCCCTGCGACAGGCCATTTACATGCTTTGCATAATTCCAAACTTTGCTAAAATAAATACAAATAAGTGCAGAGTGTATAGATATGAAAGACTGTGTAGAATTGTTATTTGTCGTTAAAGTTGGAAACATCACGCTTTTCGCTGTGTGGCTTATTTGCATATAAGCAAATATTTAAATTTACAAAATAAGCATTAAGCTTCTTGCGAGTTGTTTAAATTTGATAAAAGTAGCTGACATTTAAATAACCAAAACGAAATAAAGTTAATAATCCAACGTGTTATGCACATCATCAAGAATTTTAAATAAGAAAAACACACGCTTTGGCCAGAGAGAGAGAGAGATACAGCAGATGGATGTGCACATCGCTATACCTGTGCGGTTTCTCATTTCTATTAATTACGAGTCACGTGAAAACCTGCTGCTGCTTTCTTCATTGATCAAGTGATCGATCAGATTACAGCAAACCGTAACCACATGGAGATGCGCTTGATTTTAGACTTAAAACCTGGTTAATTTAGTTTAGGGAGCTACGTTTTTATCTCACATGTATTTCATTCAGTTATCCACGTGGGTAAAAGGGCTGAGGCATGAAGCGGAAGGCCTGTGATAAATATCATGGCACTTACAGAACACATCTACAGGAGGTGTATTCGGATTTAGGACGAATTAAACCTTTGAGGATGAATTTAACGAGGATTTATAGTTTGAAACAGTCAGATAGCTAAAGAAATGTGTGCAGACATGTAAATGTGCATAGCAATGAACTGATTATGATCAATTTATTGATCGGGACTTATAACTGAGTTTGGGTGGGGGGGGGCGTAGTGGCTCACACAGCCCCTGTCTCTCTCCATGCACGGTTCAAATGTGCTGCAGATTTCGGACCAAGTGTGTTTACTCCCCCGACTCAAGATCAGGATAATTCTCTGTCTGCGGGATGTGCGGGAGAAACCAGTGATGATGGAGACCACGATGCGTTCTGTCACCTGCTGCCAGGTGTTTGTGGGGAGGCTATACGAACAGACAAACACTGGGGCACCCGCAGGCACCGTTTCCTCTTGTTTTAAGCATCTCTTCCAGTCTTCTCTCTGACCGCAAGGGTGTTTCCTTTTAATTGATTTCTCATAATTAACTCAGTGTGTTCATCGATTTCCCTACCACCGCCCGGCAACCTCATTATTTGCACGTTAACCCGAATATCCCGAATAAAGCACATTCAATAACAATTAGACTCACACGGCATTAAATAATTCCGTTTACTGGCTGCACTGAAACGAGAAGACAAAACTATTTATGAGGAATATAATGTTGGTGAAACGCATGAAAAACGGGAGAGTTTGCAGAGAATTATCCAATCCTGACATCTACATCAGCATCTTTAAAATTTAGGGGAGAACTGTTCAGCATCGTAGAATGAAAGTTTCACTATGCAAATAAAGTGAAATCTATTTAAATATGTTGAGGATTTAGTTAAAACAAGCAACAGAAATTCAGCGTGGCCACCTAAATCCTCCAAAACCTCAGCAGACTCACCACCATTTAACCAATTAACCCAATTAGACTCTGTTAGCTCAGCCAATTAGCGGCCTGGTAAGGAGGGAGGAGGAGGAGGAGGAGGAGGAGGAGGAGGTGGTCAA
This sequence comes from Monopterus albus, assembly GCF_001952655.1. Lineage (NCBI taxonomy): Eukaryota > Metazoa > Chordata > Actinopteri > Synbranchiformes > Synbranchidae > Monopterus > Monopterus albus. The sequence continues at coordinate 447,443 of NW_018128086.1, read as the reverse complement.
ACAAGCCTGAAGGCTGCAGCTCCACCGCCTCCTCCCTCCACCTTCACTTCTCCTTCTGATACCTGACAAGGAGAATCCATTTCTTCTTACATTCTTACCAACTAAATCTTCAGTTTGTGGATTTCCAATGTTTTGGCTCAGATAAACACGAGTGTTAAATAATGTGTGTTGCCTCTGATAAATGAATGAAGTTTATTCTTGCCCTTGGAAACAGCAGTTAGCTTTCAGTACAGAAAGTCTTCTTCAGGAGGTGGAGTTGACCCTGTTTCATATAAGAAGCTCACAAAGTAGGCAAATAAAACTACATTGACTGAATAAAACCTCAATGATCCGCATGTAGGGCATCTACAGGAGCTCAGACCGAACATGCAATGTAATGTACATGTAGGACAGAAGGAAACAATGCAGTCGTACGTTGAAAAATTACAGAATGATACTGAGATTAGCATAAATATAAGAACACTGATTCCCCTGGAGAGAGTAAATGACCAGAAGAAGAACAGGGCAGAACAAACAAAAAGAAACGAGACAACAGAACAAAGCAGAGCACAGTGCAGCTGAAGAGGAGATAATAGAGTAGAATAGAAGGGGTGAGGAAGGACAGAAAACAGAAAGAGTGAGAGGTGAGGGAGGAGGCCACTGATGGTTTCGGTCACGGGGGGTTAAAGGAAGGAGGTGTCTAAAGCTTGTGAATTAAATGCTATGGGGCCCCGTGTCCTCGGCACGTGCACTGGGCCTCAAGAATAAAAGGAGCTCCGGCCCATCTGGCTTTTTAGAGGCAGAAAGAAAAAGGAAGAGAGAGAGGCAGAGAGACAGAAAGGTAAGGGAGAGAAAGGGAACAAGAGAGGGATCCCGTGTTGCTCAGCAGATAGATCATGGCATTCACACAGCCAGGCATTTGATTCCCTCTGGGGGTCAGCAATAGTTAAATATAGGCCGTCTCGGAAACGTAAGGTTCCTTCTGAGTGGACGTGTGCTCTGAGAGGAAGAAGGAAGAGGATGTCAAAAGGATGAAGAAGTGTCAGAGGAAAGTGAAAGGCTTCTGTTTGTAAGTGAAAAAGGGAGAAACCATTGAGAAACCAGTTAAGTGAACGATGTCAAGTGATGGTGGGCAAGTGCTCAGCAACAGAACACGGTCACCTCTAACTTCCTATACATGTCCTTCAGAGGATTTTGCTATACCTTCACAGTCTCTCGCACACCTTACCTCTCCACTCGGCATCTTAGCTGTTTCCATGGTGACCACAGCCAGAGAAGGTGGGCGCGTCTGTGCGCGTGTGTATGTGTGTGTACACCAGCAGCAGGTGATGAGGCTCAGCTCATGGCAGACAGCGCTTCAGCATCTGGGAAAGTGATTTCTCTCCCATCTAATAAAAGTTATATGATAGAGCAAAGGGGGGGGGAAAACAGACAGTGCAGCCATCATTAAAGGAGAAAACAGGCCTCAACAGGACAAATGAAGAAACCAAGTATGAGGACAGCACAAAGTGAAACAGGACAGTTTTCACACCAGAAAAATCCAATTAGTTGTCTTAAAATACACACTAGTTATCTCACTGGCCTCAATTTGCCTTATCTGAATTTATAGAACAAATTAAACTGTTATTAAAGGCAGTTTGTGAGTCACTGACATCCCTTACTGTGCCGTGTCATTTTTACTCTGTTTTTAAATCCCGTTCATACCACCTCAAGATGATTTTACAGTTTTAATGCATTTTTATGTCTTGTGTAAAGCTCTTTGCTTTGGATTTATGATCAACTAGTTGTTGAAAGGCATTCGATGAGACACCGTAGATGACAGAACAGTCAGACTGTGATTTACGCCCTAATGAGAGCGTTGTATCAAAGTGTGCTGGTTGAATTATGAAGTCTGAGTGACAGCACTTAGTTGCTGGATAAGCCCCACGCTTATTAGTTATTGTTTTAGGGACGTTTAATGCCTTTGTTAAACAACCAGACAGGTACAACCAAGTAAATGAGTAGAGAGAGAAACAAAGATGCAACATGTAGCAAAGGTCCCTGCACCAGGAGCTGAACTGGGACGTTGACCACCGAGGTGCCGTGATCCTGAACAGGTCTGTGTCATATACAGCTGGTAGTAAAAACACTAATAAAGTGTTAACACACTTGCAAACACTTGACCTGATCTTTATTTGTCTGAAGCACAACACCAATAAAGCAAAACAAAGCACATGTGAGCCACTTGAACGAATATTTTTTTGTTTTACAAAATCCTGTACATTTTAATGTATGTAACCAAACTGTAATTAAGAATTTTTGTTTTGTTTTGCCTGATGTGAAGCATAAGTGTGTAGCTTCGACTGAGGACGCCAAGGTCATGTCCTTAGGTTTTGGTTACTGGATGTAACCAAAACCTAACTTAGTATATTTAAATCTGACTGATTTAGGCAAATAATGAATGAGTAAAAAGATTTTCACATTAGAATTTTATTGCTGACATACAGTAGCTTTCAAAGTGATTATAAATGAATTACCATAAACAAGGTTGGGAAATATGAATCATAGGCTCTATTAAACACAAAAGTCAAATTATAAATGTTTTCACACTTGAGATTGTCCTGGGGTGGAAGGTGTAGTCTATACTCAGGAAGCCTCTCTAACCTTGGCTGCAGTCCAACTGTTTATTTGTCATTATGTCTCATTATGTCATCAACAGTTTCATTGTACCTACTGTCATTCTGCACAGCCTTGTTTTCCCACGATTGTTCCTCAACCTCACCAGCCTGATAATGAATCAGGGATAAGAGGAAACCGCTGTACCTTCAAATCTTTTCCAAATTCATTCAGTTAATAACAGAGAGCAGATATCAGTCTGCACACATGCAGATAAATCAGACCTTTGCTTCTGTGAATCTCCTCCTACTTTCTCATGTTAGCGCAGCTTCCCGTCATAAAGGTATTTATGACGTCAATAAGGAAATTACCCCGGAAAATCGAACCCAGACGCAGAGTTGATGTTTTCTTATTTATCTCGACCAGAAAAATAACTGCAGTGGCCTCCTTAGAGCAGCCAGTTGACTGCAGGACCACATGGGGGGCGTGAAGATCCCCACAAAGGAGGAAGGAGCTATAAAGGTCATGGCGCAACATTATAACCTCGAGTAAGTGAAAGCAAAAGTCGGAGCTAAACATCTCCATACTTTACTTATGCTTGCGACCTAGTGCTGTGTTTATCACTGGATCTAATAGGTCATTATTAAAACAATAATAACCATAATGCATCGTATTATTTCTCGCACAGTTCCCAAGACTGAAACACAATGAGCCGAGATAATTCAACCTAAGCAGAAATGTGTTATTTAAATGCGAACACTTTGAAACACAGCTCAGCGATTCTGTTTGTGGCTCAGACTGTTGCGGCCGGAGGGCTTAGAGCGCCACCGTGTGGCCGGATGGCCAAACGGTGGCTGCTCCTCACAACACATCACGGATACAACGTTCAACCGTGTCCTGAAGTTCCTCTTCCTCGTCACCATCAGTGTCTCTCTGATCAGGTAAGTAGATTTCAGTTATGTAAGGGTGGCTGCGACCTCCAGACCTCAAGAAGAACGGATTTTAGGTTACAGAGTAGGTTTCATATCATTGATGCTACTTAACAGGACAGACTGAGAATTTTTTCATTTTCATTTAATATGACATTTATTTTGTTGATTGTTTCATTGCTGAGTCTATAAAAAGTCAGATGAAACAAGATGACATACTCAAATATATTCAGTTTATAATAAAAAAACAAAGAAGCACGAGCAGCATATCTTAAGATGTTGAAGCCCAAGTTATTTATGTTATTTTAGCTGGAAAACAGGCAGCATTTCTTGATTATCAGGATTAATTTTTAGTCAATAAATCGATTGATTCCAGCTTGTTCCAGCTTTACTGCTTACTGTTGTAGAGCGGATTTAATGATTTCACACCATGAGGGTCATGAACAGCAGACAAGCTTAACAGTCTGTGTAATAAACTTTTCCCTGTGTTTGATTTCTAATTATATGAATGAATTAATATATCTAATCTGTTTCTCCTCTGCAGTACTATTGTTGTCAGCCAGTTTTTGGCAAGATATTATGGTGAGTGTTTCAGTGCAGGGTGGAAGATAATTTGAATTTTCAGCTTGTTTTAAATACAATTCTTCTATTAGATGATAAATTTTTTTAAAATAATAAACACAAGAAACATTGTCTGTTTTTTCTCACCCTGCAGGATATTCCACACAGGTGTTTCAGCTCTGGGGATATGGACTAGCGGTCTTTGGTGAGGTTCTGCTTTATGGCGCTTAAACCTGGAGTTGTATTTATTTCCTGCCTCAAAGTTTTTATTTATTTATTTTGTTTAAAGGCACACAGGGCCAACAGTAAGAGTAGCACTGAAATGCGTCTGAAGTCAGCCTCACAATGTGGTTGTCCAAGCTGCACCGTTTGATAACCCTGCAGTGGTAATGCAGGATACTGGAGATGAGGGGGCTGGGGGTCTGCAGCACTCAGAGATTGGCTTTGCACGGACGCCTTGTGACTTTAAGATCCTATTTGGTCCACTGGCTTAAAATCTAAAAAAAAAAGAAATCTTGGAACTAAGGTGCTTTTGACCAGATAAGTCAAACTGGATGTGAATTTGTATTCTGATCCACGGCCGGGCAGCATTTTTCACTTCTCTAAACACCGAAGCCTCCTCTGTTACATATCACAGACTCAAGCACAGTCAGGTTGAAAACTGGAAACAGAATGCGGACACCATATCACACATGCCTCTATCATTTCATCAGTTTGCTGTGAATTTTACCTTTGTGAAGCTTTTAAAGTGTATTATTCGTTAAAAAAATCCAAATAACATTTGGTGGCTATGTGTTATCGACTGTTATTCTGCAGGGCTGCAAATAATGGTTCCTTTCATTATCAATTAATATGCTGATTATTTTCTCACATCTATAAAATGCCATGAAATTGTGAAAAAAAAACCCATCACAATTTCCCTGAGCCCAAGGTGACATCATCTAATGTCTGACCAGCAGTGAAAAGGCCAAAGATTTTCAGTTTATGACTAATCAAATACCAAAATGGTTTCTAATCAAGGTTTTACTGATTGACCAACTGATTAATCAACTAACTGTTTCAGCTCTATTATTATGTGCCACCATACATGCATTATGTATTATTACTACATTATTCACCACCTGCTACAGCCTCAAAATGTCCTACACTTCTGCTTTATCTTCACAAACGGCATCTTTTTTGGCATGTGTAGATTTAGAGTGTAAGGTGAAAAGGTTGTGTTTCTGGCTTTTATGTCTAATTGCATTGTTCACAATTTTGTCCACACCGGCATTGTTTTAACTCGGACTGTACTGGTGTGGTGATAACAGGTGGAGATTTTCACCTGCACTCTGGTTTTCTTCTTCGTGTGTCCTGTAGTTATCGTTGTGTGCATTGGGATATCAGTGATCACCAGAGGTTCAACGCCGCCGAGGAAAGAGGAGGTGCCAACGATCTCGGGTTTCATCCACCAGGTTTAATTAAACCTGATGTAACTGTAAACTCTTGGGTTGTTCTGCCCTGAAACCAATGTTACTCCTCTGTTGGATGACAAATAGGTGAGCGCTTTTTAAATCACCTAATTAATTAAATAATACCAAATATCCTCTAATTTTTAAAAAATCCTAATTGATGCCTATGATACACTGTATCATAGGCAGAACTGTTAAATAAAGATGGACATTGAAATAAAGAAGCTGATATACTTAAAATTAAAAACACTCAAATCCAGTTTTGAGACTCTAAATGTAAAAACTACAGCTGCATTTTATCTTTTTAGAAAACATTTATATTTAGAGTTTTAGACCGTGTATGTTATAACTGGTGCAGCGATCACAGCCACATCATTAAATAAAGGTAAAATAAAAAAGTGTGAGGTGACATATGAGACCAAAATAAAGTTCCTTAGGAACTGTCACAGTATGGCCTTCTGTTTTTATATGGATGCATTTTATTAGCTGTACATGTGGAATCTGTCCACAGGGAACATTAATATCAGATGAAATAAAAGACATGGAAGCTGCTGACATTGTTCTCGTTGTATATTTAATGTTTCTTTATCTGCTTTCCAATCGTATGTTACCTAAGCTGATGTGTGTGTCAGCGCTCTCTGAAATGCAGATGTGATGCTACATTTAAAAAAAAAAAATCTGCAGCGTCACTGGTTTTTAATCTAGACTTCTAGGGTGCACGGTGACAAAAGTATTAAAGTTTATTTAACTAAATAAAATAAGCTGGACTCGAACTGAGCTGATGCTTCATATATTATTGTGACAGAGGAAAAGAGAGACACAGATAGAGGGAGAGAGACAGCGACTACATACAGCACCATTCATTATTAACACACCCAATATAGCTGGACTGGACACAGCTCTCCTTCGCCTGCCCTCTCCCTTCCTATTAACACACACATATAAATATATATATATATATCAGGGAGAGAACAGAGGCCGCCAGGACCCTCCCCCTGACCCTGCGACCTAGGCGCCATGGCAACCCTGTGACCCATCCTGCTGTTGCTGTGGTAACAACCTTGGAGCATGTCTGACCACTGCCCCCCATATCAACACACACACACACACACACACACACACACACACACACACACACACACACACACACACACACACACACACACACACACACACACACACACACACACACACACACACACACACACACACACACACACACACACACACACACACACACACACACACACACACACACACACACACACACACACACACACACACACACACACACACACGCGCACACTCCCTATAGCCCTACAGCCGCCCCCTCCTCCTGCTCCACAACGAGCCGAGGCAAACCGATCGATATTCTATCACACAGAACAGTGGAGCGAGAGAGAGGAGGCCACGGGCCAGCCAGATTACTGAGAGGAGGGAGGAAGAACGGGGAGGATGGGGGGATGACAAAAAAGAGAGCCTGTGTGTGTGTGTGTGTGTGTGTCAGAGGAAACGTAAAGGGTTTTAGGGGAGGAGTGTGTAGGGGAGGTGTGCAAAAAGGGGTTTTAGCGTGCGGGTGTAATCGGGTAGGAGATTGGGAGAAGGTGTGTGTGTGTGATTTGGAAGAAAGCGGTGGAGGGGGGGCTGAGAGTGTAAGTGGGGAGAAGATTGAGAAAAGGTGTGTGTGTGTCAGAGGAAAAGAGTTTTAGCGTGGTTGTTATGGCGGATAAGAAAAGGATGTGTCGTGTGTCATAATGAGTCGAGTGGAGGCACCAGCTCTTTCTCCATTCTAACAGATGTTTGTTAGGGTCTTCCAGGCTCTGTGTGTGTGTGTGTGTGTGTGTGTGTGTGTGTCTGTGAATGCAGTGTTTTTATTTAATGTTTATTTGTATTGGGCGAAACAAAGCATGAACCACTGCCTCATACTGCAGCAGGTTGCAGTACTCTGCCTACGTGGGCCTTTATAATTCACACAACTCAACAGGAAAATATAAACAGGTGGAAGTAGTACTCAGTACCTTTACTTAATTAAAAGTAGCAATACCACTGTGTAGAAATACTCTGTTACAAGGAAGTCCTACATTCAAGATTTTACTTAAAAGTATAAAAGTGTTATCACCAGTAAATACTTCAAATACTGAGTATAATCGCACATTTCACATTACTGAAATTAAATTACTGATGCATTACTGCATTAATTTTTAATGGTGGAGCTAGTTTTAACTGCCTAACGGGCTGTTCTGTTGACCATACTGAATTTTATCATTATAATTTCAAGTACTTTACATACTGCTGGGTAGCTTAGATCAGTGAAGTCTTATGACTGCGCTGTGTGTTGTAGTGTTAATCCTAAATTCTAAAGTACACAGCTAGTAAAAAGTCTTAACAGTAGTGAAATCAAAGTGTTGAGTAGCACCAAATGGAACCACTCATGCAAATACACTGCAGCTGTACTTATACATAGTGTAAATGCATTCGGCTGCTTTCCACCACTGCAAAACGACACAAAACACACTTCACAGGACAATGGAACAATGAAATGCCACAAAATAAACAGCAGACTGACAATGATAAAAAAACCACAGCGATCCCTGTTATGATCCATCGTCAATCTGTGGGTAAAAAGTTCCAAATGTTGATTTTGCAAAAGGAGATGCTGTTTGTCCAAATGAGGATTTAGAAAGGACACACCCAGTAAAGTGAGTGACTCTAGTGTCACACACCCAAAACTGCCCAGCAAGCGTGTACAACATCCTACCTAGGTTATACAGAGGCACTGGTGGAAAAAGTACTCGTATCGTTTATGCAGCATACTCTGTTACAAGTCCTGCATTCACACTACGCAAATAAAAGTATAAAAGTACTGGCATCAAAATATAAAGTACCAAAAGTAAAAGCACTCATTATGCAGAATAGAACATTTTATATCAAATTATTGGATTATACCTATTGATGCATTGTTGTTCGTCGCATTTAAAGCTGCAGCTGGTTACGGTGTAGCCTGTTAGCTTATAGGCTTACAATCTGAAGTACTGTTGGGTATCTGGGTCAATATGTTTAGTAAATCTATGGTCAGGCATGTTAACTGTCCTATTAACCTTTACTACTGATGTGAGGAAAAGTTACTATCTAGAGGTGACGGCCTGTAGACTTTAATAGTAGTGACCTGCTGGTAAACAGCTGTCTGAGTGTATCTAACTGTAGTCAGTGATCAGCAGGATGATATAGTAATAGGTAACGTCTGAGTGAGAGAAACAGGAGAAGAAAACAATGAAGTCACAAACAAGGTGACCTATATCCTGGGGTTAGACGGAGCTCTGTGTGTGTGTGTGTGTGTGTGTGTGTGTGTGTGTGAGAAGTGGGCCAGGCCACTCATTTGCTCCGTGAGCCTTGTAATAGTATTCATGAAACACACACCATTGCACTCAGTGTGTGGGTGTGGACATGCATATAAACACTAGTGTGTTCACAAGTATCAGCCTGAAAACTATGGAACCCAAAACAAGTCTCTGGCAGTTTTTACTCTGGGTGGTTCGTTACCATTTTTACTGCAGTTAATGTACAAGTTGAACTAGGTTTTTGTTTTGACAAGGGTAATAATAATGGAGTAATAAGCCATGTGATGCCATGTAAGTACAATACTGTATATTAAATATACAGTCATTTAAAAGTTTTGCAACAGGCTATATTATTTTGGCATAAGACACTGATATTAAAACCTGTTCATTCACACCACTTCCTTCAAGGGTACACTTGATGGTACACACCTTTCTACGTATAAATGGTTTTTATGTATCAAATGGCAGAGCAATATGGTGATGCCCTACACAAGAGCTTCTGCTAACTGAATATTTTCCATAATTGACTGAATTGTTTTATTAATGATGGAAAAATCTGAAGGCTGTCCGTCATTTTGACAGATTAGAACCCACTTAACTTAAAGTTAGTTATAGGCTACTAAAAAGCCCAGATGGTTGCTATGGCATTGATAACTCAGGTGAAAAAAGAGGAACTGATACGGTGGATGAAGAAGAACTCCGACCTACTCAATGCACCTCGCTATCTGGGAGCTGACAGCCCGTTGAAGAGTCACGGACCAGAGCCAACAGAGCGCGTCTGTGACCACTACGGATCACAGAGGGGTGCAGCTGCGCCTCTGGTGCAGACAGAGCCATGCAGCAGGTTCCTCCTGGTGAAGTGAGTGCGTCAGGATCATGACATCTCCCGTTCAGAGGGGCTTCTAATCACTTCCAGAGACAAATGCTTCTCAATGTCAAAACTTTGGCTGTAGAGGAGCTGGGAAGTCCAGTCAGGTCAGCTAAGCTCAACTCAGTTCGCTTTCTTGTAAATGCATTGTTCATATTTTAATTGGAAATTGTCCAATTTTGTAAAATTGCAGCGTTCATATCTGCTTGTTTACACACACTGGCTTCAATATTTTTAGAAGTTTAATCTACAGCAGATCGAGCTCATCATGCTCACTCTCCTCCCGACAGTAGAACTGTGGAAGCAAACAGATTCACAGAGGATGCACAGTGAGCTGCAGAGTGAAACGAGTACCAACCAACTGTCGCACTCTCTCCTGTGACACGGTATTAAGCAGGTGGTCAAAATGTTATGGCTGATCGGTGTAGGAATAAGCCACTGTTTGCTAACAAGTACACCATAATAACATAAGTGATGAAGAAAGAAATTTGAACATTTACATTTCCACAACTGTGCAAAAACCCCATTTGCCAAGTAAGATCATATGATACAGCCACTACATGACCCTGGTGGAGAGACCGTTCTGTCAAGTCCATTTTCCTGAAAATACAATAGTTTTATTATGGACCAAAATCTTCCATCTACAGTAAAACCATGTTCCTCCAATAAACCTGAGCCATAACATGTCGTGTACTCGTGTATAGACATGCAATATGTTCATATTTCAATTGACAGATGAGATCACACCACTGCCACAAGTAAGAGTTGGTCACAGCGTTTATTTCCATTTTCTGACAAAAAACAAAAAGTTGAGACCAAGCTGAAAAAAAAGAGATCCTAGTTTATTTCTTTTTTCCTTTTTTTTTGCTGATGTTTTGCATGTTAAGGTACAGTGCCTTGTTCCATATTCCCACAGATTTAGATAAAGAAATTAGAGAGAAATCTCTTTTTCCGAGGACACAGAAAGATTGTATTTATTTTATTTTATTTTTTTTTAACAGGGGTGAGGTTTGGGTGGGGTTGAGGAGGGAGGTTTCAGGCAGGTTGAGGGTGGGAGAATAAGAGGAGGCTGGTAGTCTGAGTGGGTGGAAGTTCACAAGGATGGAGGGTTTGCACGGTGTTCACACAGAGACAAACAGGGACAGATAAACAGGCAGGGTGAGGACGGGGGAGGTAGAGGAGGAGTGTGAGGGGAAAAGAAGAAGAGAGAGGGACAGCCAGTGTGCTTTGTCATGTCTGAATGAAAACAAGCAGCTCTCAGACCCACTCCAAACTTAAAAAACTTTATGAACATTTTAAAAAAACACCCAGTTGTCTATTAGAAAACAACAACACAAGCAGAATAAATACACAGGAAGGAGGATGGGGGGAGGCAGAGAAAGGAAGTGAGCTTTATTTTGCCACCCCGCTGACGTTGCACGTGGGCGAGCGTGTCAGTTTTATGGCGAGATTGATTCTTCATCGATATGAGAGGAGGCGGGAGAGAGAATGGCAGTAGAAGACTGGCAGATTTAACAGAGACAAACGGAGGGAAAAGAAGTAGAGAAGTGGAAGAATGGTGGGAAATGGCAGTGACCGGAGAGCTGGGTCTGGGCGGCTTTTCCCAGAAAACACAAAAAAGATACCACCCAGCGGCTCAAATCGCCAGTTGGGAGTCAAGACGGGAGCTGCCATGTTGTTGTTCTGCTTGGCAAGAGTGATGGCAGTGGAACAGTCAGGTGTTTGTCTTTATTCTTCTTAGTATTATATCTTTATTCAGTTCCACACAGTGGTGCAGTTTGAGTACACACATGATGAGCAGCTGCAGCTAACAGTGTAGCAATAAGCATCGGCACAAACATTGTTACTGGCAGATTAGTGCTGTGGAAATGTTGGATAGAAAAACAAGGAAACAGAGGGACGGAGAGGACAGGGAAAGATCTACAAACCCGGCCCCGCCCCCATCCTCTCCTCCTCTGTCATCGTTCCTCTCGTCATCTTGGCGTTTTTTTTTTTTGTTTGTTTCTTTAGGAGATGAGGATGGAGAGGAGGAGTAAAATGTTTTCTTGTACAGTTTGAGTATGCTGAGAGGAGAGGTGGGATAGATGAAGGGAAGGAGGAAAGAAAGAGAGGGAGACAGAAGAAGGGATAGAGGGAGAAGTAAATGATGCTTTGATAATTTAATAGTACGTCTCTTTTTCCACCCAGCCTGCAGAAACAAAGGGGATAAAAAAAGGGGAAGTCGGAAAAAAGAGAGAGAGAAAGAGAACGTTACCTATCAAAGGATTTAATTTACTGATTAACACTGCTGTATATACTGTAAAGAGGATAAAGAGGATGTAATAAAGCTCTACATGATGTTATCCTGCACAAAGTAGCCAGTGGTAGTTAACACCGTTGCTTATTTCTTCTTTACCCTTTAGAAATCCATACCGTTATGCAAACGTAAGCGTAATAATGCTACAAATGTATGTGTACTGAAATATTATGTCTGCTTAATAATGTGAGCAAAATGTTACTTTGTGAGTACATAAACATTTTTCTTTGCCAGCACCAGGACAATAAATCCATCTTTTCTGTGAGTGTACTTGTGTGTGATCTTACCTCCAGGGTTTCGGCGAAGGATGAGTTTTCGAATCTCATCGTAAACAAAGATGAGGAAACTGTATGGGAATGCACAGAACCACCAGCTGGGCCTGAGAGAGAACAGGAGGGAGTGATGGACAGGGTGAGAGTAGTGCTTCAGTCAAGACTGTACAAAGGTCTTAAAGGACAAAACATAGTCCTTGTAATTCATACCCCTTGAAGGTAAACAGGACTGTACATCCTGGTACTGTGATGATGTGTTGATTCCCTCCCTGCTCCTAATCAGTGTGTAATGTTACTTACTTGAGAGGGTACATCCGTAGTGCCACATCCATGCCAGGGCAGTAGGACAGGAAAGCAGCCAGAGCCGTTTCCTCAAACAGGCCAAAGATCAAAATCTTATTCCTGCAGGAGAAAATGCAGAAAGAAAAAAAGTTAATTATGGGAAACATACTGTAGAAAGGACGGATAAAGGCAGGCAAAAGTGACAGATCAGAAGATAGGGATAGGGCAGGGATCTCCTGTGACAGAACAGGATGGGATTTGTGTTTCTCTATTACACTTCTCTAAACAAAGGGCTGCATCGCTTAGTATCTACATCTACTTTTGAAATGGAAAATGGCTTCAAAGTTGACTGAGTGCAGGCAGAATATGAGGACAGGTGTAGTAACACCAGTATCTGTGTGTCTGGACTATAAATGCTGCCTGCAATACAGGGCAAGGGGAGAGGTCAGACAAGGAAAAGCAGACAAGATGGAGGGAGGGGGTGGACCAAACAAACATATACCACAGAGCCCATAAATTACAGGTGTCTCAGGAAACCTGGTTTTCCAGTGACATCTAGTGGCAGCTGTGGGAAGTGGCAACGCCCACAGCCATGCCTCATTGACACCATCGTCCCCATTCTGGTCTTCTATACTGAGATTTCACCTAAAAATGTCAAGCTTACATGTTCGTAACTGACACTGTACTGCAGAGAAAAGATCTGTGTTCCTGACCCTGGCTGTGAGTGGTACCAGACTCTTGCTCTGTATGCAAAAAGTAAGCTAATGTCTCATGAAAGTATAAAGACAATGATGCTTTTAAATATTATAGAATAAGACAGTGTTTGATGCTGTAGTGGATCAACAGCAGACATCAGCTCTGGGCATCCAGAGTTTGAGGCCTTCATGTACTGAACTGATGATAAGGTGGTGCAGCATCACTGAGATCATTTTGTACTTACTTCATTCCCTGCTGGAACACAGAGTTACGTCTGGTCTTGCAGATGATGACGTCTGCCCACTGCACCACCACAATACTGACAAAGAAGGCTGTGTGGCAAGTGAACTCCACAATCTTACGCTGCTCATAGGTCTGTAAGGAGCAAAAGAAGGTATAATCCTTAGAGCATCTGTCTGCTCTGTGTGAATTTGGCACAAAAGATTGAGCCAAGGAGGAAGTGGATGCTTTTCCGTGCGATTAAGACCGACTTTGTCTGCTGTTACTGTTACCATCATTCAGAGATTACCATCAAACTCCTTGTACTGGGGGTTACCATCATTCAGAGATTACCATCAACCTCCTTGTAGTGGAAATATTTTGGGAGCTGTGCGTTTGTATGACCGACCCAATACAGTGCGACTGTGCATACTGTGAACACACCAAGCCACACAGCTCCCCAGTGCAAGTGAAAATAAATGAAACAGGAGAACAGAATGACTCATACCCATTGCTGCCCGTAGCTGTCCTCCAAATCGTTGGTGGAGCGATCATCCCAGTTGAGGCGGATGCCGACAAGCACAGATGGCAGAAACCCATTTTCAGCCATGATGACAAAATAGGCAAAGAAACCACCAAGAGCTTGGATCATACCTGCAGAAATAGTTTGATCATTCATTAACTAGGTGAATGTGAGTAAATAAAATCCTATACACCCCAAGGATGCACAGAATATTTTGGACTTTGTGGGAAGACAGAAAACAAATGGCCCCTACCGATCTGTCCATAGGCGATACTGATGAGTCTCTCATTAACCAGTTTGTCTCTCAGTGGGTTTCTAGGCTGGCGCTTCATAATGTCACTTTCTGCTACCTCATAGGCCAGAGAGATGGCTGGTACCTGACAGAGGAAATGGTGAGAAACAGGCAGAGGTGCTGTTGTACAGCGTGGATGTTGCTGTGATTTCATAGTTTCACTGCATCTGCAGATGGCTTTGGGCACATTGTAACCCTTTATTTATGGGGATATTTAGCTTGTCAATGAGCTCTCTCAGGTAGATTTCTGATATCAGCAAGATTACTCTCTCTTTTTTTTTCCTCCTGTGGAAATTTGACTGTCAGGCCAGAAGACACAAGTTCACATTAAACATACCGAGAAAGTACACACACACATGCGCGCGCACGCACACACGGACTAAAAGGAAAAATAAGTCAACTGCTTCCTGTGAATACGGATCCCACACTGCCATCTACTGTCTTTTCTGTGCATGTACTCTTTAGTGATAACCTCGAATTCAGCCTCAGTACTGTGTTGAATTCCTTGTTTTGCAGTGTTACACTCACATTACACTTTGCAATGTCCATCCATCCATCCATTTTCCTCCGCTTATCCGGGACCGGGTCGCAGGGGCAGCAGTCTAAGCAAAGATGCCCGGACTTCCCTCTCTCCAGACACTTCCTCCAGCTCCTCCGGGCTCGGCTGGCCTGGGAACGCCGAGGCATTCCC
>NW_018128086.1:419728-429501 GCF_001952655.1 Monopterus albus | reverse complement strand
CTGCAGGTGGTGAGCCCACAGGAGGACGTCCCCACGTCACTCGTTCGGGCTAAGCCCGGCCGGGCCCCGTGGGGGGAGGCCCGGCCACCAGGCGCTCGCATTCGAGCCCCAACCCCGGGCCTGGCTCCCGGGTGGGGCCCCGGCTGCGCCATGCCGGGCGACGTCATGGGACTTGATGTTAGTCTATTCATAAGGGGCTTTTGAACCGCTCTTAGTCTGACCCGTCACCCAGGACCTGTTTGCCTTGGGAGACCCTACCAGGGACATATAGCCCCCGACAACATAGCTCCTAGGATCACTCGGGTACTCAAACCCCTCCACCACAATAAGGTGGCGGTTCAAGGAGGGGACTTTGCAATGTGTCCATCTAAATTAAAAAAAAAATGTGTAATGACCATATAAGTAACACGTAGACTATAAACTGCATTCTAACTATTGGAAATTAATGGCTCTGCTTCATTTGTTTCACAATATTTGCACTTCACATTTGTGTACTGCGCATGAATGGGTGTTCCAAGATAAATGCATAGAACCATTCCAGCAAGTTGGGTGCGGGTGCCAGGCATATTAGAGCTGTATACTGCAGTGTGCGACGACCTGGTTATGTTTGGGAGCTTCCCTTACCATGTCAGTTCCCAGGTCGATACAAAGGATGGTGATGGTGCCCAGAGGCAGTGGGATGTTGACTATGATAAAGAACAGGAAGGGGGTGATCTCTGGGATGTTGCTGGTCAGAGTGTAAGCGATGGACTTCTTCAGGTTGTCAAAGATCAGACGGCCTATAAGGACGGAGGTGGTGCATAAAAACATACAGACTGCTGAAGCAGAAATGACAAGAACACTACTCAAAATGAATCAGACCCCACCCCTGTGTCACCCCAGGTACCCTTTTAAATACAGAAAACAATGCCATTAACTCATTAATGCAGCATTCATATATTAACTACATATGCAATAGTGATTTGCAATTGAATATTGTGTAATATTGAGCCTCAAATTCATTCCTTTTCTCTGTTTTCTCCATTTTATTTATTTAAAAATTTATGCACTGTACCACTTACAGATAAAAAAATAAAAATAAAAAAAAAACTGAAGAGACAGTGAATTTCTTTTTGACACAATTTAAAAATATATTCCATAAACGTCCTTACAGCCGAATTTTGGGAATGATGCTAAAACTTAATCTCCATTCTTTAAATCTTTCCTTCTTCACAGCCTGATTTTTTTTCTCCTCTCGCCCACCTTCCCTTCTCTCATTTTCTCCTCACCTTCCTCTACTCCAGTGACAATAGAGGCAAAGTTGTCATCCAGCAAGATCATGTCAGCTGCTTGTTTGGACACATCTGAGCCAGAGATTCCCATGGCAACACCAATGTCAGCCTTCTTCAGGGCAGGAGAGTCGTTCACACCGTCACCTGTCACAGCCACAATGGCACCCTGACAGAAAAGGAGGCTACACAGTTTAGGGTTGTGAAAAAAATAAATAAAAAAAATAAAAATAAAAAATAAAAAAACACTTTCTTTAAAATTACAAGCAGTTGTGCATGTTCATATATATATACGTGTGTCTGTGTCTGTAGAGTAAAGGTACCTGTCTCTGGCAGCCTTCTACAATGATGAGCTTCTGCTGTGGGGAGGTTCTGGCAAAGACGATCTCTGTGTGGTTCCTCAAAATATCATCCATCTGCTCCTGAGTGAGGTCTTTCAGATCTGTGCCATGGATCACACAGGCCTTGGCATCCCTGCACAACACAGACACTATAAATCAAGCTTCCGTTTTGTATGACAACTGATATCAACTACTGTCATACAGACACTTTTTACATGCTCTGTTTTCTCCAGCCCAAATCTTCATGGCTAAGTTGGAATATCCTCCAGCACTGCAGCACAGCCCGGGCTGGAATACACTGAATACCTGTTTTAATTTTTGTTTTGTCTTACCTGGGGTTGACCTGGCTGACAGGGATGTTGAGGCGGGCAGCAATATCTTCCACGGTCTCGTTGCCCTCTGAGATGATGCCGACACCCTTAGCGATGGCTTTGGCTGTGATTGGATGGTCACCAGTCACCATAATAACCTGACAAATATGAGGAATCAGATGAAGAGTTAGGAGGTGAAAGGGAAGAAGAAAGTCAACATTTTGGAACAATTAACAGGAGGAAAGCACAACAGGTAGGATGGAAAGAACAATAAAAGGAGGCAGAGAGAAGAGAAATTCATACTATTACAAAAACATTCTATTACATTCCTTTAAAAATGTGCATGGCAGTAATGCACAACATTTCCTTTTCAGGTAGGTACAATGTTGAGATTTCCAGTCCTTTAAATGTCAGATTTGAAAAGTACCCACCTTAATGCCAGCGGAGCGGCATTTTCCCACGGCGTCAGGCACGGCAGCACGGGGAGGGTCAATCATGGACATGATGCCCACAAAGCAAAGGTTGTCTGTCTGGAAGTTGACATCATCTGTGTCAAAGGCGAAACCTTTGGGGTACTTGTCCTCCGGCAGGAACAAGTGGCAGAAACCTGAAAGAATTAAGAAAGACAGATGAATGGGCTGTAAATACAGGGAGGCAGGTTATATCAAAACTAGGCTAAGCTCTAATTCCAAACCATGACCTTTTGTTAAATTGCCACAGTTTTCTTATCATCCTTACCCAGTACTCTCTCTCCCAGCCCTCCCAGCTCCAGATAGGCGTTCTGGAAAGCCTCCTTCATCTCATCGTCCATGGGCTGTTCTTTGCCCTGCAGCATGATGGTGGAGCACCGGTCAAGGATCCTTTCCGGTGCTCCCTTCATCACCAGCAGGTATTGATTGTCATTTTCACCCTCAGTTTCGTGAATTGAGAGCTGATGGAAACAGATTTTAGAGATGGATGCAAGTACAGTATGCAGAGTTCTGCATATTTAAGCCTGTTTACTACAAATCTTCTAGCTTCAGTTCATATTAGTTTCAGCTAGCAGAGTTCATTTGTGACTATATGCCTTTTCTTCCAGATGCACTAGTAAACAGAAGGGACAGACCTGGTACTTGTTGGTGGAGTTGAAAGGGATCTCAGCCACCTTCTTGTTCTTGTCCCTCAGAACCTTGATGGGGCCACATGACAGCTCAATACATTTCAGCAGGGCTGACTCTGATGCATCGCCAGCCACCTCGCGCTTAAGGATGGGCAAAGAATCCTGGCCGGCCTTGAAAACAGCACGATTGCACAGAGCAGCGATGCGGGCCAAAGACACCCATGTTGTGGAACTCTTGTCAAAGGAGCACCCTGCAGAACAATAAAAATGAACTGAAAGGTGTCTCAGAGTTTCATTGTTGTGAGTGCCTCCCCCGAAAAATAGATTTTCAAAAACTAACAAGATGCAAACAGCAATGAAACTTAAATCCCAGGTTGGAAACATTTCTTCTTCAAATTTTCTATAGTTTGATTTCAGATCAGATGTGATTATTTATGTAACTGGACACGAATTGCAACACCACATAGTCCCATTCATTAGCTTTACATTGAATTGCTTTTGGTGGAAATGTTGAGCAAGGGCAGGCTCAACAGGCTGAGACCAATGCACTAGCCAGTAATGCTATGACACAGAAACTAAGGTTACAGTATTCTTAAGACCGTTTTAGTGCATGAAAGTAGGAGAGGGAGGAAAATCTCACCAGACTGGTCTTCAGTGGTGTCAGCCTCATGGATCTGGTTGTCAAACCACATGTGGGCCACAGTCATCCTGTTCTGGGTAAGGGTTCCCGTCTTGTCAGAGCAGATGGTGGAGGTGGAGCCTAGTGTCTCCACAGCCTCAAGGTTCTTTACCAGGCAGTTCTTACGAGCCATTCGCTTAGCAGTCAACGTCAGACACACCTGAGAGAGGAGACACATGAGAGACAAAAGCAAAGAAGGAAACAGGAATGGCAGAAGGAGGAAGGAAGGACAGACAGAAGGAAAGAAGTTGTTGACGCAAGAACAGAAATAAACAAAGCAAAAGAGAAACAGAAAAAGCAGTTAGTGTCTGTGGTAAAATAACAGCACAGATGAACCTCCCCAGGCACTGAACTAACATCTGCCAGTGAATAGATACATTGGTGCCGTACTGTACCTCAAACAATTAACACCTAAGAACCTGCACACCTGGAGACGTTCATCCTGCTCACCAACATGTCCCTCTACAGCAAAATGCACAAAACACCTCTTTCCAAAATAAAAACCAGCCCAGCGAGCAATGCAGGGAGAACATGAGGTATGAACGAGTGAAGCAGAGAAGCAGAGAAGCGGTGCATTACATCATCAAGCCAAATACGGCAAGATCCATAGGCCAAACAGAACTAGCCAAGGCCAAGCAGAGGAGGCCGGATTCAGATAATGGAGCTGACTAGTCATTAGCCTAATGTCATTACATTAGCTAGTCCTTGTCATTGCAGACAGCACCGCGACTGGCCTGGAAGAGAGAGAGAGAGAGACAGACATACAGAGAAGGTGGAGAGAGAGAGAAACACAAACACATATGGGGCTGCCTTGGGAGAGAGATGGAAAGAGAAATACACAAACAGAGAAAACTTCAGCCTCACCACAGAAACAGATACTGACACAGAGAGCGTTAAAGCGCAAAAACACAAACATACACAGAACAGAGCAACATTACACCACACAGAAAACACACAAGCACAGAAAAAGGGAAGCAGGGGCACGTGAAACAGCACACAACAACAGAACAAAACAACAAACTAAATAACAAGAACATTTACAGAAAGCTCACAATCAGACATGGGTGAAACGGCAAACTGCTCGACAGACATCCTGCAGTATATTCACTAGTGGAAGGTTGTTGTCATAGAATCTACAATAATGTGTGGCTTATGGACTAAAGCCCAGTTTTCATGTGAGGTTGGTGCTGTTTGGGTGTGTCTGCTTAGGGGTAACAAACGTTTCAAGGCACTTTAAGACATGAAATTTATGAACTGCACGAAAATAATGTTTGAGTCAAGTCTGCACAAAACACTTGGAACCAAAGAAGAAACAAAACACACAAGGAGTGGGAAACACACCACGAACAACAGGTTGAAATGAAGGGATTACACAACCGGACACACACAAATACTAGAAACACCAACATTTCTGTCTCGCTCACAGACTGACAACAACAATAAGAAACCATACACTAGCTTCCCATTTCTCTGCCAACTCACAGTGACTGTGGCCAGCAGTCCCTCGGGCACATTAGCCACAATGATACCGATGAGGAAGATGACGGCCTCCAGCCAGCTATAACCCAGGACGAGTGAGAGGATGAAGAAGGACACACCGAGGAAGACGGCCACGCCTGTGATGATTTGGATGAAGTGCTCAATCTCCTTGGCAATGGGTGTCTGAAGAGTAGAAGGTGGTTGTTGATTGATTGAAAATGACTGACAGCTTTTACATTAATACCTGCACTCACTGTCTATATAGTCTTAAACACACAATAAAACACAAAAAAATTAAACTCACTACACAGCCCAGAACACTTAGTAAAGCTAGGAAACTTCTTAGACAAGCTGTTGACTGGAACAATTAATTACATGAAAGTTCAGTTTAATAAGCAACCTCCATTATGTGGCTTGTAAATGACACAACAGTTCAGTTGTACTTCACCCTCATAGGCAATTCATTTGTACCTTTCCACTCCATAGATTCCACCTCAACAAGCAACCAACCAACCAAATGTATAAAACGTCAAGGGAACAGTAAACACAAACAGTAATTCAAACAGTCAAAGCCATAAAACATATCCTATGAATAACACTAAAATAATCATTTAAAATGTGCATTGTGTTGAGCAGCCTAATAGCAGAAGGAATAAAGGACTTAGAATAACGATTAGTTCTCATCAAAGGCACATTACAACACTGGCCTGAAGGCAGTAGGGAGAATTCAGCTGAGAGTACATGGTCTGATCGGCTGATAATTTTATTTTGCTTTCTCAGCCACCTGCTTCTCTCAACGGAGCCCAAATCCCTCTGTTTAACCTTAGAGCACACTTTTACAATGCTGTTTATACCGTTCTTGTCCTTCACAGACAACCCGTTACACCGGGAGATAAAAGAAAAAGCTAGAAGACTTTCGATAAAAGATTGACAAAAATTACCTCAACAACATAAAAAGAATTAAGCTTCTTCATTTAATGGAGTCCTTTGTTGGCCCCGCCTGACAATCAGATCTGCGTTCACATCAAACTTAAGGTGTGAATCAATCACAGTGCCGTGATACTTGTAGGAGTCCACAATTTCACCATTTTCATTATGAACAATCCTCACCTTTGGTGTGTCACTAATCTTCCAAAAATCAATGATTAACTCCTTGGTTTTTGACACATTAAGATCCAAGAAGTTATCATCATCCCATTCAACAAAAGCAGCTAAAGCATGACCATGGTCTGAGGCATGAAGCTGAGACAGGAGGGCAGCATCATTAGAATACCTTACAATATAACTGCCTTCCTGAAACATTCTGCAGCTGTCTGTGTGCATTATAAAAACACAGAGGTGACAGGACACAATCCTGGGGAGAACTTGCACTCGAAAGTGCTGGACACATGTCCATTTACCCAAACCTGCTGAATTCTATCCGTGAGGAAATCTAAATGCAACAACAGAAGCTGATCAGGTAATTTAAAATAAGATGCAAGATGATCAATTAAAATACGAGGCTAAATTTTACTGAAAGCAGAAGAAAAATTGGCAGATAAAATCCTTGTGTGACACTTCAGTTTCTCCAGGTGCTAAAAGCTTTGCATCCTCAACAGACTGTTATCTGATACTGAACAATAACGAGTACATCACCTTGCCAGTTTCCAGGCCTGAGGTCAGGGTGGCGATGCGACCCATCACCGTACGATCACCAGTACACACAACAATACCACGTGCTGTTCCTGGAGAAAGAGAGGACAGTGAGAAGTCTGACAAAAGAGAGGAAAACAGAGGCAGACAACACAAGAATAAAATGTAAAGCTCGAGAGGACAGTTGAAAGGATGCACGGGTTTGACTAAGCAATGGTGTCTGAAGGATATTACAGGACTTGAGTGTTGATGTGCAATGTAGCAGTTTGTCCACAAGAGGACACCATATATTATTCTTTTCCAATTCTTCACTGACAGCAGTAGACTACAAGTTACATGGCCTCCCAGTACAGCCACGAACTGGCCTCCCTGAACTACAAAGGATCAGGTATCAGGTTAAATGTGGCCACGTTTCCAGTCCCTGATGAACAGAGATGTGACTGGCCTCTCCTTCATCAGGCTAAACACTGACTGAGGTCAGCAGTAAAAGTGCAGCATCGATGGTTGCAGGACTATCTGAGGCGCTGAACCAGAACAGTACAAACATATGCACACAAACATGTCAGTGAAAACACACACAGACACTAACATATATTTGTGTGTCTGTGTTCTATGAGAAGAATGGCTAATAACCATAACGGTGGATGAATATACTGGTAATAATGATGACGGGCTCTGGATGAAGACAATAGTGATGGGGACCCTACCCTCGACACAGTTGGTGGAGAAGAAGGCAATGTTGCGGGTTTCCAAGGGGTTGTCATGGGTACAATCAGGTGACCGGGTCTGGGGCTCTGATTCTCCAGTCAGGGATGAGTTGTCCACCTGGACAGAGCAGGAGAAGGGAGAGACAGAGAGAAACAAAGAAGAAGGCACATTAATGTACATTAGACAATGTACAGTGTTAGACAGAGACTGTGTGTTTGTGTTTTGATTTTCTTCATTCCTCCTTACAGCTCTGATTGTGTTCTTATACTCACAATACGTTGCATAAAACGTAACTTTCCCACAAACATTCTGACACTAAAATGAGGTTCATATGAGGGCCTGCAGAAACACTGAACATCACTGTGAACTGAGCATGAAGATAAACAAGTTATCAGGGTTTTCCCATAATACCTTCAACAATAATCAGGTAAAAAGTTCACAAAGTGGTTTTAGTACATATTTTGAACAAGCGTTATTATCATAGAGTGCTGATTCGGTGCTTGTTTTTGTTAGTATTTGATCAGCTCACAGATCAGATTCCACAAAGTGTTGACACTCACTGCTGATGTTACACTTGTATTTTGAACTATTACTGATTTCTATGGTGTAACCACATTTTTATGGTTGGCCACTGAAAATGAATGAGTTGAAAGATATAACGCATTTACTTGTAACTAATTCAGATATATTACTCTAACTCTGATTCCTCTGTGTTTGGCACTGAAAACTTGCTATTCAACAGACAACTTGAGGAAAGCTTCATAGGTCTCTCGTTAGCCCTGTGTAATTAAAGGACTCTGCCTGTAGCTCACCTTGCAGCCGTGGGAGGAGATGATGCGGAGGTCAGCGGGGATCCTGTCTCCTCCTTTCACCTCCACCAGGTCTCCTGCCACCACCTGCTCAGCATTGATCTGCATTTTCTCTCCCTCACGGATAACCAGGGCTTGCTGGGAACAGAGCGAGAGAGATCAAACAAGTTTATTTAAATCATTTGTTTGGTTTAAAAAGTATAAATAGATAAAAGCACAGCCAGCTATTATAAAGTTGAAGCCTCTTACCAAAAATAACACAAATCTCTGCAAAGACACTATTTAAAGATGAGGCATATCAGTGTAAAAACTAAGGAACTGATGAGGAAACACATCATGAAAGCTGTGGCAGCAAAACCTGCACATCTTAGGAACTCAATGTACTTATTTTCACCAGAGGTTTAATCCCTCCAAGAATTACTGCATAAACTACTTTAAAACATCACAGTTTATACAACAGGAGTGCTTACGGCTTAATGACAATGCTCCAGCCAAACCAGACTGTTTTTACCTTCATCTACAGCCAATAACTCTGTAGCAGAGTAAAGAAAAATAAGTTGGATTTTCCTTCAGGAGACTTGTCACATGAGTTGAAGGGTTTGTTTTCACTTAGCAAACTGTTTTGTTGCCATCTTCGATTATGGTGATTTATACTTTTTAATAAATGCGTTGACCTTAACATAACATTACAAAAATTTTAATAAATCGGGCATTCTTGGCAGAAATTGCCAGAAGAAAAACTCTCCACATTGTCCTGGTGTTGAACAGTTAACGGGTCCAGTACCTGAGGGACCATGTTCTTAAAGGACTCCATGATCTTGGAGCTCTTAGCTTCCTGGAAGTAGGAGAAGCAGCCAGTGATGATGACAACAGCTGACAGCACGATACCCAGATACAGCTACAGAGAAAAAGAAAGAAAGAAAGAGGAGACTTTAATATTTTATGGAGGTGAAAAAATGTAGGAAAAAAAAAATCAACTGGACTTGGTCTTAGGTCGAAGACGTTTCACCTCTCATCCAAGAGGCTTCATCAGTTCTGCCCGACTGGCATTGAGTCAGAGATATTTATCCCCATCGGTGGCGTTTCAGCCCTTTGATGGCCAACAGTGTCCCCTAACAACTGAGTCATTATAGCCCAGTATCAGTGAGTGTCTTTACCCGTCTTTGAACCATCACCTGTTCTATAGGCAGCAACACGGCTGTACTATGGGCTCCCCGGTGTCCCCTATAGTTGCCAACCTGTACAAGGAATAATTTGAGGACAAAGCCCTGTCTTCCTTCACTGGTACTGCTCCCAGCCACTGGTTCCACTATGTGGACAACACATGGGTTAAAATCAGGACCCGGGAGGTAGAGGCCTTTCACCAAGCATATCAACTCTGTGGATGACAACATCAAGTTCACTCGGTAGGACGCCAGAGATGACTGTCTGGCCTTTTTGGATTGTG
>NW_018128086.1:419072-419626 GCF_001952655.1 Monopterus albus | reverse complement strand
AAGCAAGGAAGAGGCCCAACACCAACAGGGAGAAACCAGAAACAAGAGGGGATAACACTGTCATCCCTTATGTGGCTGGTTTATCAGAGAAGTTAAAAAGGATCTTTCACAACCACAATATCCCAGTTAACTTTAAACCAGGGAACACCCTGCAGCAGAGAAGGGTCCACCCAAAAAACACCCAGATATAAACAAAGTGATGTGGTGTAGTCAGGAGTGTAACGACCTGTACATTGGTGAAACTAAGCAGCCACTTCACAAACACATGGCCTAACACAGGAGATGGCCTAACACAGGAGGGCCAACTCCAGTGGACCAGAGCCAGAAGTCCACCTCCACCTGAAGGACAAAGGACATTCTTTTGAGGACAGCGAAGTCCAGATCCTCTCCAGAGAACATCGCTGGTTTGAGAGAGGAGTTAAGGAAGCTATTTTTGTAAAAATAGAACCCCCTTCACTAAATAGGGGTGGTGGACTAAGACACAACTTGTCTTCCATCTACAATCCTGTTTTGAGATCTCTGCCCAAACATGCCCACCAGGACAATAGGCGTCG
>NW_018128086.1:417976-419043 GCF_001952655.1 Monopterus albus | reverse complement strand
GCTGACAGCAGCATGTGGTTTGATTTGAACTCTGCGAATCTAATGCTGTCGACTTTGTTATTGGTATTATGACTAAGGTAGTGTGCCTGTTGTTTCATGTTTTATTGGATTACTATTAATAAGAGCCCGTCTTTTAAATAATCTTCCATACAGCACTCTCATCTGTGTCCTGTCCCACTAGACATAACCGTAGGCAGTAATCAGAGTGTGAGATACAGTCTACAGTCACTTGTACTGACTTACCACTGTTGTAGTTTCACTCCCTATTATCTGAAACAAGTATTTTGTCCTGTCATGCTGTGTGTTTCAGATTCGTTTAGCCTGAGTCTCTGGCTCTACTATGTGCTCTGACCCAGCATGGACCAGTGCTGACCCACAAATGTCCTTCTCTTACCCTACTATTATAACTACAGGAGTGACACCTCCTCCCTGTGGCAGGTCCAGAAGAGATGCTAACAAGATGGTGTCTGTCACTCTAAAGATGGGTCAGCTGACATGATTCGGACAAACAGCTGACACAACCTTTATCACTGACTCGGCCTCATCCCTGAGGAGGAGAGACTCAGCAAACTGTTCTGTAAAGTTGTGTGTTGAGGACAGTGAGCACACAGCAATCTGTGACCTCCCCCAGTCTTTTCTGACATCTAGGAGTAAAATATACGCTTCACACTGGTTTTCACCATGGTGGCCAGCTAACTTATAAGCAAGCTATAAAACTTCGATTGATACAAATTACATCTACAAGGACTGAAAGCACTGCTTCATTTCAACTCATCAATCCTCGGCTGCAGTGGTAGACGGAGAACTCATCCTCTCATCCTTCCTCCATCTCGACAAACCCTCAACTTACGTTATCCCTAGTGGGCTCGGTCTCTGTGATAGCCTGGATGGCATAGGCCAGGAAGCAGAGGAAGGCACCAATCCACAGCAGGATGGAGAAGCCACCAAACAACTGACGACAGAACTTGATCCACTCCGGGATAGTGGGGGGTGGAGTTAGGGCGTTGGGGCCATCCCTGGCCAGGTACTCTGCTGCTCTGGCATTGGTCAGACCCTGGGCAGCAGGA
>NW_018128086.1:406407-417951 GCF_001952655.1 Monopterus albus | reverse complement strand
AAGAAGAGGCGGATGAGCGGAGAGGATGTAGTTAAAGACAGTAAAAAAGAAGCAGGGAAAGTGTACAGAGAAGTTAGGAAGGAGGAAAAGGACAAAAAGAGAGAGAAAAAGAAAAAAACTGCTGTGAATGGGACAATAAAATAAATCCCACATAATCTAAATAGTTTTTAAAATACATGGATTTCTGGGTAATCACTGTAAACTGAATAATAATTGAATCATCATCACCGCGTTAAATGAGCAGAGAAGCACATTTGTTTGAAATGATGGCTGAAAACTGTCATTTGTGATGTAAACAACTTACCTGGACGATATCGGTCGTGTATTTCCGACAAACCTCCTCAACAGACATTTTGTGTTCCGTCTACATAAAATTTAAAAAGAACATAAACTTAAAATGCATGTCAATTTCTATATGTTCACAATTACATTCAAGATAAATGAGGCATGTAATCTAATGACACTAACAAGGAAAGTAAAAAGGGCTGGTGGTGAGGAGGTTTTAAGTTTTAAAATGTATTGATTGTTGAACTTGCGAGTCACAGACTGTGGTAGAGCCCCACCTACTGCACTGTGGGTCTGTGGCTGAAATATTAACGTTTTACAAAAACAATCACCAGTAGGCTCCTCAAAGAGGTTTGGCCTTTCTTCAGGACGTGTACGGACCCAGTCCTCTAGTTATACAGTAACCTATAGCTCTGGCATTCTGCCCCATACAGGATCAAATCCTTCCCCAACAGGATTAAAATCATACTATCTCAAGCCCGACTCAGCTGGGACTTTTGTTTATTCTGTCTGTGATGGTGACTACATTTGCTTTGATTTTAAATCTGATTTTTGGGTACTCATGTGCCTCCAATCTGGAAAAAGATTAGGAAAAAACTAAAAATATAAACCTCCTGCCAGAGGAAATGGCACTAAGGTCACAGGAGGAGGAAGCAGAGTACGTACTATGGGAACTTCCTTCTTCAGGTCATCCAGATCTTTGCCTCCCTTCTTCTTGGGAGAGTCCTTGTCATCCTTGTCCTGTGTGGTGGCCACACGGTAGCTGTCCGACCGTCCATACTGTAACACAAAAAGACGAGAACACTGAGTTTGGGGTATTACATGGACAGTATTTCAGTTTTTACCAGCTGACACTTATTCTCACTGTGACACAGAGGATGGTTTCTATTGATCACTGCACCAAACAATCCAAGCCAAAATGATCTATATAATGGAATCACCACTTGAGAGAAAAGGCAGGAAAGTCATGGCAAAGATAGAAAATGAAACCCCTGGTATTCCTACTTATGGCCGCAATTGCAGCTTTTCATTTAGGAAAATCACAGATAACACAAATAACAGTAAGAACAAACTTATCTCCTTCCATATTAAGACGCAGTCAAAACATCTAGATTTAGATCCCAATTTAGCCGTAATCCCCTGGTGTGAGAAGGAGAAGTCGACACTTCCTGATTAGATCTGGCATCATTAGAGCACAGACCCGTCTCAAGAGCTGCACTTAATGGCAGTTTACACCACTGCTATTCAGACCACACACACTGCTGCTGTGTCTGAGAGGGGGAGGACATGTGAAACCAGCCAGGAGCAAGTGTGAACATGGGAAAATGAAATGCCAGAAGGTGGAAAGAGAGAGGGAAGGGATCGTTCAGGACCCAGGATAGAAGAAAAATAAAATGACTATGATATATGATTCAGTTGCCAGCGTCCTGGCCGTCACAAAGCCCTGGCCTCAATCCAAAAGAAAATTTGTGGGCAGAACTGAAAAAGTGTGTGCGAGCAAGGAGTCCTACAAACCTGACCCAGTTCTCTCTGGAGGAATGGGTTGAAATTCCAAAAACTTATTAGAAGAAACTTGTGGAAGGTGTCCCGAAACATCTGACCCAAGTTAAACCATTTAAAGGCAATGCTCCCAAATTCCAACACAGTGTATATAAAACTTCGAACCCACTGGGAACATGAAGAAGGAACTAAAAGCTGAAACAAATCTTTTTCTCTGCTATTCTGACATTTCACATTCTTAAGCAGACTAGTTATCTTAACTGACTTAAGACAGGGAATGTTTATAGGATCAAATGTCTGGAGTTGTGAAAATCATTTTTACTGGTAACAGGAATAGCGGATGAGGAGTTAACAGGAATGCTAAAATGGACACAACAGAAACAACTACACATTTTTGAATAACTAATCAAACCTGCTAAGATTGAATGCTTCATATCTGGCTGTGGAATAACTGCAGTATAACGGAAAGTGGAGCTGCAGGTTCAGCGTACGGGAAACCAACCCGTCTGAACAAGCTGTAATTACAAAACAATCACTTTCAAGAATTGTTTTGTAGAAATCAATCTTTTTCTCGTTTCCAGTGTCTATTTTTACTTTCATGAGACAAACACCAGGAAAGCTGTGAGGCAAAAAGCAAGACATAGGCAATCAACTGTGGAACAAGTAGATCCAAACACTGATGGTCCAGCCACTAAACCAAGGACAGATGTTTTTAGAAGCACAGACACAGTGAAAAAAAAATGGGAAGCAAGGTGAATCAGGTGAAGTGTGGGTAATTAAATAAAACCACTGCTCGAGGAAATCTCTTTCTTTTAATTTTTAGAATGTAAATAGTCTGTTTAACCTTATGAAGCTCATTTAGTGTGCAGCCAAATGTATGGCTACTTGCTACTGGAGATACATTTGTTCATCAGGCAGATATTCACCAAACCCTACTACAAACCAGACTTACTTTGGAAAAGCTCTTATGTGGATTAGTCTTGGCTGAGAGGTTCCACAATGATTTGATGGCTGTTTGCCATCTGTTTTTTCCTCACTGGAGCAAAAGCAGGGAGAGTGGAGGCTTGTTGACAATCAACCAAATGGGTTTTACCTCTGCTTACTTCTACACATTTGTACATGGGCGCTGTCGCTGTTTTACTTTAGAGTTTGTGCATTTATGACATTAAAGTTTTACCTTGTACATGCATGCATCATCATGGCCTGTAGTACAGCTAGTCAATTTTTTAAAATCTATGTCAATTACCAGGCCTCTAATAGGAGATAGACTGACCAATCATGTCAATTTATTTGCACAGTTAATTAATTCAAATGTTCAGTTTTGTTTTTCCCCCCAATTAATTCTTCATTTAATCTCAATTATGTACTCTGGAGCTGCTGCTGCCATCTCAGATAGCTACAAACATTTCAGCATTAAATCAGACTCAAGAATTAATGTCTCAATTAATCATGATTGTTTTATTAGAAAACCACCAGATAAACCTCACAAAATAGTCAAACATGCCCTGTATAATTTCCCACAGCCCAAGATAATGTCTTTAAAAGCCAGGTTTGCTATGACCAACAATCCAAAGCTATGACAAAACAAAGCATCAAGGCTGGAAGTAGAAAATGGAGACAGCAGCGTTTGCTTGTACACTGTGTTGAAACACATGCAACGGCACAAGAACGATTACACTGGCAGCTTTAGAGGGAACAATTCATGCTGGTTGTTTAGTTGCATAGTGTGTTCATGTATGTGTAGCACATCTCATTCTAGTGTTCTTCTGTGAGGGACACTTATTCCATCTGTGCAGTTTTGGGTTTTTTTTTTTTTTTCCAGGTTCACTGGAAAGATTTTTCTATGCTTGTGTTTTTCTGTGTCTTCTGTATATGTGGGCGTGTGTGTGTGTGTGCATCTCTTTCTGGGTGTGTTGCCATCTGTCAGGAGGTGCAGAGTAACCCTGGCAGTCATGTCCAGATGGCCATCAGATTATGGATGTTTACTATGGTGACAGATTAACCCACTGAACAATAATAATCCCTGTCTCTATCTCTCTTTCCCATCTTTTTGTCTTTAGTTCATCCATATTCATTCACTTATTTACACTGTTGAAATAGCTTCTGTCTCTGGCATAAAAGCACTGAATACATGAACAAGCAAGTGCAATGACTCAGTCCAGGAAAGTTAGTTTCTTTCTATTTACAGCAGAATCGCTCTTTTTCAGCTTCATCTGCAAACATCGGTTACAAAGTTAATTACATGTATCGTAAATCACGCCAGCTGTGCTATAGAGTGATGTGTTTGTGTCCTTTGGTTTGACTATTTTACCCCAAGGAACACCCTACAGAGAGATTCAGGAACATCACTAATGTGCATGAGTCAAACAGACAACATGGCTGAACATAAAATGGCTGAAGTTACAGTACATGTGGTTCGTGCCGCAAATCCAAACAAGTCTCTTTAGTGTCTAAATTCAATTAACAACTCAGGATCATCAGCAACTGTATAAACTGCCAGGTATGTGTGATAATGAGGGATGCACCAGTACCACTCTCTTGTACTTATACTCATAAAAGTTGTCCGATACTACACACTAATAGCAACATTAAGTTAACCTTACGCTGGTTGAGCAGGGTGTTAGACAGCAAAGAAGAAATTTCAGTGGTTCGTGGATATTTTAAGGTAAGCGATGACGACAAGAGTAAAGCCGACTGAAGACTCAGCTTCTCTGCGCTGTGTCTCTCTGACAGGGAGGGAGTAGGGCTGTCACTTTTCCCAAAAATCATGTTTGAATTAATTCAAACATAACCAACACAACGTAATTATTCCAAATTCAAATAAAAAGTGACAGCCATAGAAGGGAGGGGTGCTCACACATACACAGCGGAGCAGAGATGATGTTGTATTTTACTGAGATGCCATTGCTCAATATGTGCAACAAAAGCCAACAGTAATGGAGTAAACACCTGTTGAATGAGGGAGCACAACAACAAACTTGCAGAAACGTCTTCACTCTCCCCGTAGTGAAAATGCCTTGTTCTGCTTATTCACCAAACCCACATGGTGCTGATTGTAGTGAAGTGTTGTGAACAAGAAGAAAAACATGAACTGATTTTATGCAGTTGAATTCTTGTGGACTTGGAAGCTGAGACCGAGCAGCTCCTCTACAGCAATGTCTGTCCAGCAGCGAGGACAGGATGAAGTCACATCCAGTCACCAGTTAAGAGCATGCACCCTGAGTAAATTAATCACAATCACAAAGTGAATCTCATGAAAAAAAACCTTCCAAAGTCACTGCACTTTTATAGTAATTGTAACTTTTAGAGTAGAAACACTTCATTATTATTAAGCACTTGTGTTGGTTCTCTGTATCGGCAAGTACGCGTATGTAAGTACTTGCACTCATAATTATTGTTATTCATATCCAGTAACTCTACCTGCTTAGATTGAAAAAAAAAGGAGTAGATGAAGAAGATTTCCAGTCCTCATATGAAGAGACTGCATGAATAAACACCTGCCAGTGGTTCTTGACAACACCACCTAAACACTGCTTATGCTGCCATAATGTTAAAAACAATCAGCAGTTATGAAAAGCCAGTCACAGTGATCTCACAGTCAACAATAACAGCTGTTCAAGTTAAACAATGTTGGACTCATCACTTGATGCCTATATTCTATAATAAATCTTCAAGACCCCGTAACAAGCAACATCGGTCCCCATCCCTGCCCCATGTAATGGTGTGATTTCATACACACCATTACATGGGCAAAACGCAGGCCAGTCTGTTGACTGACAACCACTGGTCCAGTTAAATATACTCAGTGTCAACAGGACAGCCTAAGCCCCCCTGTTTGCTTGTAGTAACTAAGATGGCTGTCAGCGTGATCTCTGTTCAGCCACACCAGTCGTCATGGTGCCTGAAATATGAGGAGACATAACACATCAGGCTAATGCGCTTTCTACCCTCTCCTCACTGTCCTGGTATCAACCAGTAGTGACTCCTCTGAATAAAATATCTGTATTATCAGCAACCCCAACACTGTTTAAGGTCTGTGTGAGAGTACAGGGTTGTCAGGTGGGCACCCTCTCGATAACCTGGGCCCACGACACAGAAAAGGCCCGACAGTGTGGTCCAGTGCCCAAGAACAATTACAGTCAAATTTCCCAATTCTGCAAGTGAGCACTACAGCATCTCTTCTATTCTGTAGCCATTTGCTGCTCTGGTTCTCCCTTCTCCTCTGCCCTTATGCTCACGTACTGTACAGCACCACACACTCACTCAGGATGAAGACTGCCGAGGCGGCGGGGCCGCCCACTCAAGCACAAATACAGACCTTTCAGTGCTGCAGCATCTTAGGATGTATGAAGTCACAGAAACACTATGAAGTGCACATTGCCAACTACAATAAATGTATATATATATAATAAATAAAGGTATATATTTATATCCAGTGATCTTATCAGCTAATGTACCTTCATAAGCTGGAATGAGAATAACAATAATAATAATAATAATAATTTTTAGTATTATTATTATTATTATTATTAGATCAGTATCTCTGTGTTACAGCTTTCCAAGCTATTTGAAATAATTCAAATTGTTTATTGTTATTTCTTATTTTATATGAAAGTGTCAGAATGCTGGATTGCTGCCTGTTTCCAATGCTCATGTCCTTGGTCAGTGACAGCTGCAAATGCAAAGTGTAACAGCAGCCTTCATACTATGAGACCTAGCTAAAATATCCACCAGCTGGCACTGAGCCATCTGGTAGGGAGCCATGTTCAGTGGGAGGTATTTAGCCTATTTTTCAGAGGAATCTGATGATGTGCCAGTGACCAAAGTGTCCCATTTGTCACTACAAATCTTGAATGGTGACTGTTGACTCCAGTGGGGTTTAGTGGCGATGGTGGTGAATTATGGTAACAAACAAACCACTGGATTATCACACAAGCTGCTGGACCAAGAAAATACTGATGGCTGACTGGCACACAAACCCAAAGAGTGGTCTTCCATCATTATCAGCTTCTCACTTTGTTTACGTTCTCCTCCCACCAGGCTTACCATCTGTTTCTATTCTGATCTACTCATCTGCACCAAGGTTTAATGAAGATCGAGTCTGAGCCACACTCCTGGTGCAGACTGTGTGGTAATAGTACTGGGTTTTAACATACAGTACACGTGCTTCCACTGACACATGCAGATGAAAGCCACAGAAGGACGGTATCAGAAACCAGGATGGCAGTCAGTCAACTTCTAATAAACCACAGATTCTGTGCTGCTCCCCACCATTTAGCGCTATGTCACCTCCTGCAGTGCTGCATGTCTGAGAGTGTGATAGAAAATGGCAGTTGCTAACAAAATCATCACATTGAAGGCATCTATTCACAATGGGCGAATGGCTGAGGGACGCAAGGTTTCCTAGTAACATCCAATAAACTGGTTCCATCTAAATAACTGAAGTCAACTGGGGTAGAGGAAAAGCCACAGACCTTCAATGTTGTTCAAAAACGATTAAAAACACATCCATGGAAACTCACCCCTGCAGTGGGTGACAGGTTTCTTCATTACAAAACACCAGACTCGTAAATTTCTTAGAAATGTTGCTGCAAAATCTTCAAGCGACCATAATTTTTTTTTACAGCATCTGAAGTAAACAAGAGTCAGTTCCTCACACGGGCTCGCCATCATGATAACTGTGAGCCACGGGCAATGGACGACGGTGTTGTCCACTGGCCCTGCCCTAAAGTACTCTCACACTCTCATGCCCTCTGTGTGCTATTGTTACAGCAGGTGCAGAAAACAAGTAGACATCTTTGACAGAAAGTCAACCCACGCAAGCCTGACAAACAGGAATCGCAGTTAAAGAGTGAAGAGATTCACTTGCATGAGAAAAACCCGATCACACTCATTCACACATGCATGTTGTGTTTCAGTCACTTCAGGGGACATTACATTGATTTCCTAGCAACTTACCAAGCCCTAACCTAACCCCACCTCAACCTTAAACCAGTTTATCACTCTAAGATTTAATGATTTATGTTTTGGAGACTTGCTTTATGTCCCCATAAGGACAGCAATCCCCACGGTGTGACTGTGTAAACAGATTTACACCCCCACAACAAAGCAGGCCCCACACACACTCTGTCACACAGGTGGAAACCAGCAAGGGACTGGAGGTTCTCAGCCGCCCAGTCTGTGCTGATGAGATATTGACAGACTGAAACAATTACACAAACATCCATTGCCAAAAGAACATGCCAATGCATTGTGTAACTACAGAGTTACATACTAAATGGTAAACTTTGTATTAGGGCTGAAACGTTGAGCTTAAGCTTCTGCACCAAGTTCATTATGGCATATTAACAGATGTGTTCATCCTATTTCTCCTCTATGCTGTTCATCTCTTCATGTTCTCCTTCAGCTCCACCACTGCTCTGTCCTCTGTGTCACTGTCACTTAACATGAGCAGCATCCCAGCATCTCATCCTGCATTTCTCCACTCATCTGTCCTTCCCAGCATTCACCCATCTCAAGGAGACTCACCCCATGGGAATCTCTCTCTGCCTCTGTCTCCTCCTCAACTCCCATCATTCTGTGTCAATCACAGCATGGTCAGTGTTCCTCTAAGCAGGCCCTCCCTCTCTGTGACCTTTGTCTCATCTCTGCCTTGCATCCTTTCACCACCAACAGAATCGCTTCCTCCTGCAGTAACAGCCCTCATCAATGGATCAAATGGCCACAGTTGCCTTGTAAACTGAGCCTCCCTCTGGTCCACCCCACCACCGCCCGGTTCACTCGACTCTCCTCTTACTCTACCCCTCCTGATGGCAAATCACAGCCTCAGCATGGGAGTTTCCACTCCACCCCCCTGTGCACACTCACACACACCACCCTACTCTTCCACTCTTTGACGCAGTAGTCAGAGTTGTGTGTAGTTTCCCCCTCTGGCAATCTAACGGACAGCATCACAAACAGAGCGGCACTGTTTCCACAGCTCAGCCTGAATACACGCTCATCCTAACCCCCCAAACCCAGATGGGGAGCAGAGGAGAAGCCACTGCCTACCATACTTCCTAACAGGGATAGACGGTATAGAGACTGAGCTACAATTATCCTACAGTATGTCTGCATGCTTCTACAAACCCCACAGACCACAGCAAAACTTGGTACTATAATGCAAGTTCATAAACAGTGATACCACAGATGAATTTAAGGTTATAACACACACTACGGACTAGGGACACTGGATAATGCCTTATAATAACACTACAGGAATGTAACACTGATTTTATTCCATAGCAATGACATTCATGGAGTCTCAATTTAGTGCCTAGAACAAGATGTCCTTCATAGCCTGACAGATCAGTGAGGGTTTGGGAGGCTGCAGGGGTAAACACTAAGCTGGAGGTGTTGGCTGTGTCCACCTTTGTAGAGAGCCTCATCCTCTGGAACCTGAGGTCGACATCCTTAGGAGAAGGGGGTGAGGGAGGGGGTCGACCACTGGCGAGGAACCATTTTGACGCACTTGTCTGTGCCCATTTGGTACCCAGACCAAAGCTGCCTCTACACCCTCACCTAGCCCAGCAACGCCAATGACAGCAGGATGATGCATCATCTTATTATGTAACGTTTGCATGAAATATGCACCAAATGCTCAGTAGAAAAAAAACTGAACCGGCACAATCATAATCAAATCATGGCTTTGATTCCCAATCCCCACTCCGTGGGGATCTGGATTTCCACTTCGTGCCATCATACTCCAAATGTGATATATTCGATAGTTTCTAGAGCTTTCTTTTATTTGACATGAGTGCCAAGAAACAGCTGCCGCCATGTATATGGTGATGAAGAGTTACTGCAGTCAGACTTGGAGGAATGACATGATATTCCGCAATCTGGGCTGCGGTTTTCACCATATAGGTTACATGTTCCCGTGCGTAATTGCTACATATTAGTCACAAACGATTCCGTTTCTGTCTGGACTCATCCGTGGCAGTAAATATCCTCAGTCGTCTGCAGCGGGTCCGGCCAGATGTTCGGTCGGTGGTGTGAGCTCGTTTTTTAGAACCGGTGGATGAAGCAGACATCTTTCTGCTCAATAATCAGTGCTTGTTAAAAACCTATTAACCCTGTTTCTGACGTTGGTCAGCACACTGGGCCCTTTCTCCGATTTGGTACGGATACTCGTTACATTACTTTTGCGTTACAGCGCCAAAAACTCCAGTAAGATATTCAGACGGCTTAAAAATTAAGACAACCGGTGTGTGTTAGCTGTGGGTGGTGATATAATTAAACAGTGTGTATGTCAAACTGATTTAGACTGTTGGGTGATTAAAACTGAAGCTGTACCTCCACCCTATCAAAGTACTGTACACTCCACCGCCTCTTATCCACTGAGGAAAACGCATCCGCTTTGACGGAAGGGAAGCTGCTTTACTGTGATGTGGGCTAAAGATGGCAGCAATAGTAACTTATCTGTCATTTGGATGAGAGCTGTACAATTGCTGCGTAGTCCGAAACACTAAAAGATGATGGCCGTTACTGTAACGCGTTACCATTCTGCACCGGTTGTGTCGCACCGGCTGGAGTCGGGATGCGGCGGATTGACTCGCACATCTGTCGCATGTCTCAAAAAACAGTCGAAGCAGAAATCATCCTCTCTGTCATCCGTGAATCTCAGCCCTTATCATAATCTGCAGCGCGTTGATTTGCTCTGATAAATAACGTTAACATTTAACAACCGATGACGAATGCGATGAATTTCCGAGCGCAGTTATATCAGACTGGCTGACTGTGGAAATTCGTGCAGCGGTGCATTTTAAACAGTTTGCCTCGTAACCTAACAGCTGCCTTAGACATTCGTATATACTCCACGGTGTTCAATGTCATTCTGTCACCATGCTTATGCCTCCATGCGCTTTAACCCTTTCCCCAGCGACACACTAACCCGTAACGTTACCGAGCACAGACTGTGGGGCTAACTTGAACAGTCCACAGATTTTGCAACGCATTAGCTAAGTAGGCTAAACCACAGGAAATGTAGCTCTTACCCCCATGTCGGCGCAATAAGTCGGGTCTCCTCGGAAGATGAATCGCTTTTAGGCTTGGTTCAACCAGAAACGCTGGCGTTGAGGGGGGGAGACAGGCAGAAAGCAGGTTCTCGTCTGATAATCAGAAGACAATGTCTCCTTACAGCTGACAGCTTTTGCTCTAATGACAAAAACAACTAGCTAACATAATATCCTAAAATAGCATTATTTTAAGATAAACGAACATAAGGTAACTTGACAAGGTAACGCTTCATCGAACACGTCGGCAAAGCTGAAACCCGTCCAGATTAAAATCAAAAGGGTTTCTTTATTTCTGCATAAAATATTAAAACTTCCCGCAGCCGTAGGTGACACTCCAGCAGCCCTCTCCCCTTAAAGCGCAAATGATGCCGGTGGAAAGTAGACCCGGACAGCAGGATGCTGTCTCTCTCCGCGGCTGCGCACCCACTACTGCAGCACTCAGGGTTCCCCGATTCTCACTCCGCGGATAAAACAAGGGCCAATACGTGCTCAGATTGGTGCAGTATAATGGTAGAAAGTAACTTTGTACATTTACTTAAGCACTGTACTTATGTGCAGTTTTGAGGTATCTGCACTTTACTTCCATCCATCCATCCATTTTCCTCCACTTATCCGGGACCGGGTCGCGGGGGCAGCAGTCTAAGCAAAGATGCCCAGACTTCCCTCTCTCCAGACACTTCCTCCAGCTCCTCCGGGGGAATGC
>NW_018128086.1:392562-405926 GCF_001952655.1 Monopterus albus | reverse complement strand
CAACACATGGCGGCTAAGCTGGGGAGCTATGAGCAAGCCCACACCAGCCCGCCGCCTCTCACCGCGGGCAACTCCAGAGTAGTAGAGAGTCCACTCTGCACTTTACTTGAGTATTTTTATTTTCTGCTACGTCATGACTTTATTAATCACCTGTGTAAAATTCACAAGTTACCCAGCAGTAGTTCACAATTCTTTGTGTTGTCTGGTAACGTGATGAAATGTTATTTGGAAAATCTTAGTATGTGAACATAGTAGTAGGACAAGCAGAGTGAACCTGGAGCTTTGGGAGCCCATTAGGTTCTATGGTAGCTACAATACAACTGCCTTAAGCTTAGTAGTACTCATGATGAAAGGTACTTTGTCTTAGCCTGCATGTGCTGTGCGTACTATTTTCATCACCGAGAAACTCTGGGAAATATAAATCTGCAATCAGATGAATTTCTGCATCTGTGGGCTGAATTATTGTTTAGTTGGCAGCAGCTGCTCCAACAGAGGTTTTTCTGTTGCTCTCAAAAAGAAAAACAAAGCAAACATCTGCATCATGAATGGCATTTAGGAGAAAAGAATATCACATATAGACTATTCTCCTGCATTAGTAAGGCAATATTCAGATGTGAGTAGCAGTGCACCAAACATACAAATATGGGATTTTTTTGTGTGATCATATTGACAATTAGGAGTAGAAAAAATAAAATACTGTAGCCAGATTAAAACTGAGATTGGAGAACAGAAAAATAATCAGGGAAACAATGGAAAAGAACTAGAAAATAGAGTATGATTTCAAGGCCTATATAATCTGTGTTTCACTGCCTCATACTGGAATAAAGATGAGTTACACAGTGCTAATATGAAGATTGAAAATCCTGACCAAGCAGCATAAAGAGAAAATCAATGAAAACAACATGATGTTCATGGTCAGTCAGAGCAAAGCTGTGGCTTCACATGCTTTGTGTTTGTGTGCATCACCTGCTGTGGAAGATTAGCAAATTACACTGCTGCTGTTTTTAGAGCCTTCAAATATAACAGGGGTCTATGAATATAGTGCAGCTGCCACTGACACACCTACATACACGCACCCCAACTGAAGTGATTCAACCACAACCACAACCTCACACAAACAAATGGAAAGGAAAGCATACTCAGTTGCATATCACATAACAAATTATACGGTGATCAAGTAAGTGGGTGTGCATGTCTGGTCACCCCTGCAAGAACATGAGCATGCTAATCTGCAAATGTGTGTCTGTACACTGTGCGCAGGTTTATGATGGCGTGCCTGTATATGTGCATATGTGCATGTCTGTGTATGTTTGCTGTGAGCCAGTCATTGTGGCCAGATGGGATCAATACTCCCCTCTATCATAACTGAAGCGTGCCCTGGTTTCTGCACTGCTGTGTCATCCCTCCAGCGTGCACTGTCAAGCACAATTTTTTTCTAGCAAATTCTAAAACTGAGCTGGAAAAATGTGTGTCTTTACTCGCAGAGCCTGCTTTAACAAGTAATGCTGGAGAGACGTGACAATGGGAAAAGGTACAGTAAAGATGAAGTCTGGAACAATAGTAGCAATAATATACAGATGAACATAAAGCAAAAAGAAGATACATCAGAGAAAGTAGGTGTTAATCTGAAATAAACCCAAAGCACAATATATTGTGTGAAGCACAGGGTACCTCCCTCATACCTTCTACCTTTGCAGGGACACCAGTGGCAGCTTTGCTATATTGCCACTGCAACATAATCAGCTCATCTATATGCTGTCAGCAGCTAAAAGATAGCCTGCCAACATTACTGGAGAAGAGATTATGATATGTCACAACAATAGTTTAAAGATTTTCTGTGCTTTACCTATTTCATGCAAGTATGGATCTCTACATATAATACTATAAGATGCTCTCAAGTCCTCCTGGGAAAGGTAGCTGCTGTGCCGGGCGTTGAGATGGCACTGGGCAGAAACAAAATATAAACTCTATAAGATGCTCTCAAGTCCTCCTGGGCAAGGTAGCTGCTGTGCTGGGTGTTGAGATGGCACTGGGCAGAAACTAAATATAAACGGCAAGGAAGCTGCTTTATTTGCTTTTGATATTTGATCTGTAGAGAGCAAAGGCTTCTTTTATGATACTGTGGCAAAATAAATAGGAGAGGATGCATTTTAGGTGCTTAATTGTGTTTGATCAAGTAACTAAGCCTATAGCCTAGACATCATGCATATCCAAATTTTTGTCCATAGGGGTGTGGTTTGTCTGTCCACAACTTTAATCCACCCTGAACGCCCATTAACAACTAATGGATGCCATGAAATTACAAGCTATTGTTAGCTTGCAGTACATTCAGAGCAGCTGCAATTTGACAGCCTCTGGGTAAAATCTCTTGAGCTTTCTTCCTTAAATTACCAGAGGACAGAGCGTAACAGAAAACATTTCAGACCTGGTCACCATAGCAACAATTAGGTAACTGTTGGTCCTTAATCATCTATCAGACACAAAAGGAAATGGAAAAAGGATGAATGGATGGACAGAGATGAAAGCAGACCCAACGGATATTTAAAAATTAAAATAGAGGTCTTACTCATTCAACCTTACTGATGCAGTGGTTTAAGTACCTGCAGACTGCATCAGACCAGTGGATGTGAAAACATCTTGTGAAGGGGAAAAATATGCTTTCTCACTGTTTTTACTAGAGCCCAAGCAGCATTTTATTTGCAAAAAGGTTGCAATGATTGATTTCCAGTCCAGTCCAGTCTGTCAGCAGAAGACAGCTGCTGTCAGTGATAAACAATGATCATGATCAAACCACAGAGTGTGCACCATTTTCAGATTTTAAGTCAGTGAAAATTGCCTTCAGTGTATAGTGTTAGTGAACAGAATCCACAAGTTTCCAAGAAAATGTCTGTTTTTTGTTTTTTACTTAAAGGAGAAGGGCTGGACAACATGAAAAGATTTACTAAACTATCGACTTTGGAAAGAAGCAACAGGGAAACTCAGAGCTACAGACAAACCAAAGTCAGCGATACACTAAACAGGAAATGTACAACACAGCCAGAGTGACAACAGGGAAACAACCACACAGATACAAGGTCACTAGATAGAAGCACACAGAAACTAAAAATAAGTTCAACCTAGTAGATATAAACCACTTAAACAACTGAAGTACTACAAAAGCAAGCAGTGCCGTCAGAGAACAGATTCCAAGAAAATAAAATAAAATACTACCCAGAAAACAAACTGACCAGGAACCAGAGACCATCCCAACATGGGGAACACAGAAGCCCATAGATACCAGAGTCCATACAGCAGAGGAAAAAGGCACACAGGGCTGAAGAAAAGGGGTGTGACGGGATGTCCTGTGGACCATAGCAATTTTCTATACAGGGTGGGCCATGGAAAAGTAGCCTTACAAAATGAATGCTCAGGCTCTTTCTCAGCACCAAGTAGCTGTTGGATATTCATATATGAGCATTCAGGTCTGTGGGCCTCCCAGTACATCTACAGTCCTCTGACCAGCTCCAGTGGAGCAGCTGTGGGGTTAAATGCCTGTCTCAGGGGCTCTCTGTGGTATTTACAAATGCACCGGAGGGTTTTACTTGCTCATTTGGCTTTCTCAGCGTGTCTGGGGACTCATGTCACAAGCTCTAACCTTTAGCTCACACACTCTGTAAATACCACTGTGTGAATTTCCTACATATGGATTTCATAGCACTGGTGTTGCATCCCCAGGCAGAAAATTTAGTTTAATAATAATTCAACTACCAGAAGAAAAACAAAAGAAGAAGCCCTTAAACTCAATTGCAGACAGCTTTTTGGAAATACTATATACAATGACATGCTCCAAAGATGCTAAATTGGCACCAGACATACATTTGGGGACACAAAAAAATGCAAATTTAAAATCTTGACTCAAAGTAGAAGCTAAAAAGAACAGTACACTTTACATTATGTGACACTGTAATTCAATGTCTTGCCCAAGGGCAGTATGTAGAGCAGACAGGCCGGGGATCCTTCCAGAGTTTAATGGCAGGTCCTCCGGGTTCAGCACTCTGGACAGCGCCGTCTGTCTTGATGAAGGTTTTGTACATATACACACAAAGAGGTACTACAACCAAAACCATACATAGTAGCTATCTGTACAGAAAACAGAAAACAGAAGAAACAGGCTTATATATGATAATTTGTCAGCAAACATCCGAGAGACATTCCCTATGTGCTCTGATTCAGTGACCTCTTTCTTCCCAACTTCCCTTCCTTTCAGCCTTTCCTCCCTCTCTTGTGT
This sequence comes from Monopterus albus, assembly GCF_001952655.1. Lineage (NCBI taxonomy): Eukaryota > Metazoa > Chordata > Actinopteri > Synbranchiformes > Synbranchidae > Monopterus > Monopterus albus. The sequence goes on along the minus strand of NW_018128086.1, from coordinate 401,659 downwards.
CTCCTGCCCCCCAGCTGCTTGAGATTTGACTTTCTTCTCCCTACTTGCATCCCTCTCTGCTGTCAGAGCTAGAGGGCAGCAGTTCTGGGGAGAAAAGGAGTCTGTTGCTTCTAAATCACAATCTCAGAGCCTTTCTCTCATCCAGTTAGAGTGAGACATACTGGATGGAGCAGTGTCTTACAGCCAACAGGAGGAGGAGATGTTGAATAGAGCTGGAGAACTTTGTAGTCAAATGTTGTTTTGAAAAACTTCAAATATTTCTAGAAAACTGTGCTTGTAGACGTATATTTAAAAGGGCCCTACACCTACTGTATAACATTGTCTTCACAAGATTTCTTCATTCATTCTTTACATAAATTCTCAATTTATCTCAACTTCAACTTGAAATCTGGCCACAAATAACAAACCAGACTTCGTACAAATACTGTAGTATTTCAGAGAAATGTGTTGCCACTCCCTCCTGTACATTCCTGGGTTCCTGTCTGTTTCACCACATTGTTCCCTCTCGTCAGGCTTCAGGTTGGTTCATTTTACATTTCCCTCACTCTCTTTCTTCTCCCTCTCCAAACAGTCACACAGCACACTTCTCCTGATGGAGCAAAGGGTACAACACCTTCTGGAAGTGCTGCACCGCTGAATAAATAATTCACACTCACATATGGAACTTTCTATTTGTGTATTTGTGTGTGTACAACTAGCATCCCTGTTCTCTGCCTACGCTTAGTGCACTTTCAGCTCCAGTCAGACACATGAGGTAAGCTGGAGCTGCAGCTACTATATGGCTGGATTTACACCAGGAATGGTTTTTCTTTCAAATGAGGTGGAAATGAATCCACGACTGAGGATAGAACTGACTGTGATTTGTAAAAATGTATTTTATGCCTTAAACAACCAAAAAAAGTCCAGTTGTTTGTCCTATTAGGGACCATTTGCACAGCATTCTTGCAATCAAAATCTTTCTTGTCACTGTAAAAAGTATAGCAATGTTGTATAAATTTTGTGGTGTTCCGGGAGGTTAAGGCACCAACCACGAACCCTGGACTGAATCTGGAAGGAGACATTTGTTACAGGTCATTCCCCATCTCTAACTTTCTGTCAACAACTTTTTCTTGGTTTTCTACATCTCTTAATGCTATGAGTTCATGTTCTAGAAGAACTCTTAAAACTTAATGAAACCCACTTTCAAATTTGTGAAAACTTTCTTTTATGTATAATTGCTAAAATAAAACATTTTTTTTTTATCTAGAAAACCTCAGACCAGGTCTACATCCATTACACTAAGGCTAGTCAAGTCAGGACTAGATTATGAATATAAAGACTTGTTTAAACACAATTTCAGATTTATGAAACCTTTATTTTATTGGTGAAAATGTGTTAAATGGATGGTCTGCTGTTATTTTCATATGGAGACCATATCAGACCAGGTCTAGATCCAAAACCAAACATTGGTCAGGCTCAAACTGACCAAAATCATCAGCCACTGCCAATTATAAACTCTGCTTTAACTGCCCACAATTAATGTTTCAAGAGAGGAAATAAGGCATTTTATGACAATCTGTAACACACCAAACACACAGACAAAAAACCAAGCTGCTGTCTCTTTAAAGCCATGCTCTGCTGTAGCAGCCAATCACAGTCCATAAAGTGTGGCTAGACCGTCCTTGTTGATGACCTTGATGGGAGAGGATTCAAGGAATGGAGGATGTGAGAGTGGAGGGAAATGATGAATGAAGGAGGAAGACAGAGGGGGAGGTTTATAAACCAGGACACTTGTCCCCCCTTTATCTTTTTTGCTCTCATATAAACTCTAATCTCGCCTTCTTTCTCCATCAGTCTAGCCCCTCCACCACAAACACACACACAGTGCTCCCTTCACTCGTCTCTACTGACAGCTCTGCAGACTGTTGCATAATTCCCAGCGTGGGGGAGGGAGGACAGGATGGAGGTGAGGAAGGACGAGAGAGGCAGCAGGGAGAATGAGTCATGATACAACGCCACACTCTGCTGAACAGCTGAAATCATCTGACACACATGATCACCAACAGGCATAAATTTTACACTTTCACTGACGACATAAGTTTTCTGTTGCTTATTCTTTTGCATTCAGTCTAATAAAGCTGATTTCTCAGTTTCTGCAAGTGATATTTCAATTTCAAAAAGGTGAGAAACTGCTGTGTTAGAAGGCAGAAGCTAATAAGGAGCAAAAGATCCTTTTTGATTAGGTAGAACAGGGGTCATGAATAAAAGATGAGATGCCTTCTGTAACTGGGGTATGAAAAACCAGTAGAGGTATTGAACCAAAGGTGACTCATGAGTGCCTACCATTATTCCACAGTGTATAAATATTTAAGAGAAAATGATGTACACTGTTTAAATTTTTAACAGCACAGATGTGTGTTAGTTACATGGATGATACTGAAATGATGTTGAAGTTACATGATATGAATGTTAATGGGAACTGAAGGACAGTTATGGGCTAATCTAACAAAGTCAGAATCTTTGAGATGTGTTGCTGGTTTAATCATGATGTTATGGAAAGTGAAACCAGTTACTTAATTACAGATGTGTTTTTAACTGCAAATTACAGTATTTAAAAGGTTTGTTTTACCAGAATGGATAGTAAAATAGGGTAATAACAGCAAGTGTCATTGGTTCCTCTGTACTTCGGTGACTTTCTTTTCAGACTACACTCCTTTAGATCGGTCCAGCTACTCACCTGAGTAATGAAGCCACCTCCCCCGCTTTCCCCTGATCTTTCCTAATGTTAATGATCAGTTTGGCCTGCAGACAAATCTCTATTTCCTGGTGGACATGAACACACACACACACACACACACACACAAATGCAGCTGTTTAGAGGTGCCAGGATGACCTTGTAGAGGAAATCACTGGCCATTCATCATGTTACAGCTTCAGTGGTGCGAAGAGCAGGAGATTTGATAAGACCTTGAGATAAAATCGGGCAATTTTCCATTGCTGAGCCACATGAGGCTGAGCAGGGCCTGGAGACAGCTGTAGTTACAGTGCAGTATTTATCACATTTATCACCTACGTAAACATGTAATGCAGAGGAGACGTAGCAGCACGGGGACAACAAACATCCTCTGAATCTGATATGTTTCACAGTACGGTTTCAATGATTGGGTCTGACACTGCTGGTGACAAACCTGAAAGAAAAGTGAGAGAAAGAGAAATAAAAGGCATAAGAGATTCACAAGAAAAAGCAAACAGTGCACCAAAGCTGCTGAAGCTCATGGTGACGAGTCCTCTGGCCCAGTGAAAAGCTTCTGTAATCAGCACAGCATGAACTCAGCTATGAATCAATACAAACAGTCACGACTGCTAAGATCTCTCACCACAAACCTGTGAGGACCATGACAGAACTTCATTTCAAATGTAAGGATCTGTAAAGTGGTACATTTTCTGCAAAAACATCTTTCCATCAATCATTTTCCTTGCTCCTGGTATATTAGCTTTTTTTTGCATCCACACATATTTGTCTTTCTGGAAACTCTAGTTCCCTCATCAGTCTTTCTACAATCTAAACAATTAAACCTTTTTTAGGATTCTGCATGTTTACTGTTTCTTATATGGATGCAGAAAATGCATTTCTATAATCTCTGTCTGTTTTTCAATGAATATTGCTCTGTCTATACTATTTTTCAACACACCTATCAGTCACTTTGTCCTCCTGTCTTCACACATTTTACTCCACCTACTACCCTGGCATCCTGTCACCCTGTAGATCCCATCCATCCATTACAAGACAGCTGTGGTTACCGATGGGATCTCCATTTTAAGACCAGCTCCTGCACACCAGCATCTAAAATGGTTCCCCATCGCAGCACTCGTTGGCTGTGGAAGCTGCAGGGTGATTTAACAGTTGGTGAAGGATGCTAGGACAGAAGTGATTATGGGGAACGTCTATAATTTAGCATTTTATGGTTTGTGTTCTCTTGATTTGTTGACAGGCAGCAAATCTCTGCTACTGCATGACATGTAATGCAAAGAATGGACATGTGAATGGACACTTAATTTATGTGGCATCCATTTACACATGTGCAGAGGTGTATGTGGCTGTATGTAGGTGGTGTACAGTGTAATTGTTCATACTTAGATATATTAATGCTCTTTATGGATTAAATAATGTCTCACAACTGGATCCTCTTGCTTCTCACTCCCACACTCCTGATGCAGCTTTGTCATCTCATCTCACCCTTCTCAACACTGCATCTGTTAATGAATCTGCTAGAGAAAGTGAGCGAGCAAAGAATAAACAGAGAGAGAGAGGGAAGTTTAAAGAAAAAAGGGGAGATGCAAAGTTTAATTTTAGATTCAACATGTAATTTCCCCGCTCACTCCCCCCACAGCTTCTATAAATAAACTTCACACTCTCTACTAACCCCCCTCCACCCACACAATCACTGTCTGATAGGCTTAGAGAGAGAGAGAAAGATGGATGGAGAGAGGGAGGATGAGAGGGCGTTGCCTAGCAACCATGTCCTGACTTGGCAGGTCATGTGATCTGGAGATGACAGTGAACGTGGTAGTAACACACTTGTGCCTGGGAGCAGGGTACACACATAGTCACACAGTAAGATGGATTGCCCAAATACATGCACACACACACACCAGTGCTGGAGAGTACCAAGTACATTTACTCAGGTACTGAGCTTAGGTAAAATTTGAGGTACTTGTACTTTAACTGAGTCTCTGCTTTTCACTTTAAACTTGCACTTAACTACATTTCAGACCGAAATATAATACAATTTACATAAATATAATACATTTGTATGTAAAATGTCTTAAGCAACATTTTTAATTTATGTGTACATTTTAGTTTGAGTCTCGTTAGACTCTCTAGGCTGGAGAGTAATTAGGTAGAGTAGCTTTAAATAGATGTAAACACACAAGTGCAAAGCAGTGTTGTTTAAACTGCAGTCTAGGTCCTGAATACAAAGATGGGCCAGTGGTTGCCACAGGTCCCATGATCCTTTGCACAGGTTGAAAGGGATTCACTGATCCTGACAGGAATAAAATCTCAGCAGCTATAAGGTTTATCATCCTGTTAACTGGCAAGTGGTGTAGTTCTTTTCCAATTAATGTATTCGTTTCATTCCTCAAAACTAAAGTTGTTTTTAGTTTAAAGTGAATTTAATGTTGCAAAATGTTTTCCTTCTATCCTGCCACTTTCTGCTCCCACTTTGCTTCCCTATAACAGAAAACTCCACTAGTTTTAACGTGCAGTTTGGATTAAGATTTATGTATTTTTCCTACGCTGAGATTCTGACACTTCTCAGTCCATCCAGGAAGTAAGCGGTCCTGATCACACCTCTCTGAGCGTTCACCTAGACAGGGCCAGAAAGGCCCTGGACCCCCCTCCCCTGCATCTCTCATTGGATGAGAGATGGAGCCAGAGTAGGCACCGATTGGTTACGAGGACCCAGTCTGTTGCTGGGCTGTTTCCATGGAGATGGAAACAGCCCAGCTTCCTTGCTTCATCCTCAGAGATACCGAGAGACAAGGATGGGATGGAATAAATGTTGACCATGAAAGGAGACAAGGATTAGAGGACGAGGGTGCAACATGAAAGATGTTACTATAAGGGGGTGTAACTCTGTGGACACTGAGCACCTAAATGGTGAGAAGTTCTGGGTTTACTGCAGTTAAGATGGTGCACGTTTTTGAGATGATGTCTCGTCTCACCCTGCATCTTAATTAGCCTGTTGCACGCAGAAATGCTCTCCCATCCTAATTTTACACATCTTAATTCTAGAAATCAGAGTACATCTGCTCCTATGTGAACACCACTAAGAAAAATTACTAGCACATGCACAAGTCCACTAACCAAAATAACAATACTCCTTTAAAATACACTCTATAAGACTCAGAAACAATCAGAAACAGATAGTTACGATTACTTAGGATTAGGATGAGGATGATTAGGTTTACACACAAAAACAACTTGGTTCAGTTTAGAAGAAAATTGTTGCTTGAGTTAAAATAACCTTTGATGTCATGGTTACAATAACAGACACATGGTGAAGGTCATTAAAGGTCACAGATAAACAAACAAAACATTTGACGTAGGTATTGAACTTCAGTCTCCTGTGTTTTCTGATCCATTCATCCACCTCCACTGTCCTCCTTACACAGACTGTGTGACTCTACGTCACCAGCTTCGTCCTTTGCTCATGTCATATTATGGTTGCTAGGGGTCATATTGCTCATAATATTGACATATGGACTCACCACTACATCCTCTTCTTTCTGTCAAGTTTTACCACTGTTAGTAATTTTGCTTAGCATGAGTTCAGGATTACACCATGTATATATGTTACAAGCAACACTGGGTGATCATACCTGGCTGGTCATATGCCAGAGAAAGCTAGGACATTCAGGACTACCGTATGTATGTCAAACATAACCGTTCTCTGCAGCTCTCTTCCCTTTGTATATATGGTGGCAGCTCCCCGCTGGCCCTCTCTGCGTCACCTAAAATAAGAAAGAAGTTGACAAAACTAAATAACTGTGCTTTGTTAAGTTACAAAGCATGTGTTTTTACCCCAGAGATCATCACAGCTGTTAGGCTGACACATATATCATGTTAATAATAATGTTAATGTCCCGGTATTAGACGACAGGGGTGGCCCAGCTACAGGTCAATTTGCCAGAACATTAAAAATATCTCAGTACAAAAAAATTTGTGCCCTCAGTGTGTTTCGGTGAGAGATGGGGGAAGTTAATGCTTACAGTGAAGATACTGTGACCCATTATCACAGCAAGCTTTTCAATCTCTTAGGCAACATCATCATTTGCTGGATTTATGCATCACTGTCTTTCTTCTTCTTCTAGCAGAGCCTTTTTTTTCTGCATCTCAGTTCACCGAGTTCCTATACTGGAGTGTGTTAATGGCGTATGGTGTGATTCATCTGAACCCATGGTGCATTAAGGCCTGAAGAAACCAACAGCTGTTTTGGGCAGTAGCAGATGCAGTTGTTTAGCGCGATGATATGCCTGCTCAGAGTTATGTGAAGGCTGAAATCAAAGAGGGAGGGACTGTGAGTGACATATGGATAAATGGTGGAGCAGTGTTCATTGATACACCACAGAGAAGTGAGAGTGAAAGAGAGACTGAAGGTGTGAAAGAGAAGAGGAACAGTCCATATTTACTAACTGGCAGCAGCTGAAAAATATTTTCAGCAGAGGCCTGATTTGGTGCCACACATTCTTTCTAATTTGCAGTTGAGTGCTGATTTATATGCTTGACATATAAACATACAACAGTGTGTGATTTCTGCTGCATGCTCAGAGTATGCAAGACGAGCCCTCCTTCACCTGCTCATGTGTGGAACAGAATATTTGCAGCAGGAACAAAAATCATACTTCATCACTATTATTTATTTTATAACTTAACTAGTTAACTAGCTACTTTACAGAATCAGATTTAAAAAACAGTATCATTATAAGACTTAGCTTTCCTTTGGGCTAAACTGGCTAAAGTTAACATGCTAGTATGCAAAATTTTAAACTGGTAAAAACTGACATATTATCAACTTTAAAGTTGATAATGGTGAATTTTACACATTCAGCAGATAAAGAACAACAGATCTTCAAAGTTTGTGCTTTGAGCCAATCCCAGCTGACACTGGTCGAAAGGCGGGATACAGCGATGAACCATACACCACTAATTTCAAATAATGCTGGACCTACAGCTTGTTTAAGTCAGTTTCCACTTATGAGACCCAGACTCAATGGAAGATCAGCAGCAGAGGAAGGAAAACTACCGGTAGCTGTTTTACAACAATGAAACTGGTAATTTCCTAAGACCATAAATGGAAACATGAAGAAATGTTTAACTGGAGATAATTAAAGGGACAACATTCTGTATTTTTAGCACTAGTCTATGTACATTGTTGTTAGTAATTGCCAATGCAATTATTACTTCCGCCAAGGGTGGAGGACATGTTTTGCTGGGGTATGTTTGCTTGTTTGTTGGTTTGTTCACAGCATAACTCAAACAGTAATGAATGGACGTTGAAGTAGGGTCTGGCCCACAGAATAATCAAACTAATTTTGGTGCTGATGGTTGTGAACTGTGTGCATCTATAAAGGATGTACACACTGTTTAGTCAGATTGCATGGGACATTTATTTAGCCATTAGTGGCATTTAGTAAATGCTCGTTTGTTTATCTTATATATGTTTCAAATTTTTGAACAGACAATAAAATGGTTTCATAGTTTGTCTCAGTGAACATAAGAATACAAATTCCCAAATGTGCTGGCAACAACATGAGTTGAATGTGTTGCATAATGACTTACAAAGCTGGAGCCACCCCCTTTTTAGCTATGCAGAAAAACATCAGGCTAAAGGAAGTAAGTCACTGTTGTAATCTAGCCTGTATTTACTCTCTGAGAAGTTAAGGCTGCTGTTCTATGCATTTAACTGAGACTGCTATGATGTGTGAGTGGCTGTAAAAGGATGGGCTGGAACAATAGAGAAGGCAAACCATCATCCTTCCTGTTTGTGACCTTCAGGCGCATCATCAGTCACAGTGCGATAAGTTGTGGAGAAACTCTCCTTTTTTGCCTCCCCTTCCTCCTGACCTTTATCCTCCCCCTCCCCCTCTCTCTCCCACTGTCTCCTTCCTCCTGATTGTGTCTCTCTGTCTCCATCTCTGATTGAACATCTACTCTGTAGCTAACTGCCCCCTCTGCTGGTGGACCATTGGAACAACATCTTTGGTTTCTAGATTACACAGGAGCTGGTCTAATGAAACAAATCCCTTGAATATATTCTGGGCAATTTGAAACTAAAAACAATTCAGATTCCAATTTTTTATTAACTTTTAAGTTTCCATAATTATGTGTTTCTCTGTCAAGTCCTAATCAAGATGCTTTACAATCTGTACAACATGTGAAACTTTGCCCTAAAACTGTCAAATCAGATAAAGAAAAATCCTTAAAAAGGAAAACCTTTGTAGGAACAGTGCACATGGCAGATTTACAATAGGGACAATCTGCACTAGAACATTAAGAATGATTTAGGAGGATTTCTAGCAACTTCTAGCCAAACAACCTCCTCTCCACCACCAT
>NW_018128086.1:363358-392451 GCF_001952655.1 Monopterus albus | reverse complement strand
CTTAGTATAAATATAAGAAACAAGCTAGTAAAGTTCTGTACAAGTAAGACCATAAAATCTGCTTGCAATCCCTTATAAAACTGAAAATTAGGTTTTTGTATAGATTGAACTGAAAGGCATATTTATCCACTGGAGAGATGCATATTGTAGTTTCACTTACTCTGCATCAGATCAAACTGTGATCCTGGCACAACACCTTTAGAGTATAACAAACAAACAAACAGAAAAATGAACAAAATGGGAGGCTGCATTTGATCATTTTTAATGGTAACACAGAATCTTATTGCTGCTGTTTTGATGCAGGTTTTATGCCTCCCTGAAATCACTATTTTCTTTAATCTCTTTTTTGTTTTCTTTATCACTCCAGTGTTTTAACATTACAACACTTGTGTAATATAAACTTGGTACAAATTTCACTTGAAAGCATTATTATTTGATTTGAAGAGCCTCAAGGTGGCTGCACCTCTTGAGCTGTGACACAGGGGGGCAGTGTTACTACAGATTGCTATCGAGAGGACCGACCTGCATGCCACACATTCATCAACACACACGCAGGAGAACATACACAATCAAAAATGTCCTTTGTGTTTGGTTCCATTATGGCGCCTGAGAATGTGTCACCCTTGTTCTCCTTTCTATGTCCAAATTGCTTCTGCAGGAGAGAGAAAGGCCACAACCAAAACTGTTTACCACCTGTAGGATATGTGGAGCCGAAGTGTGTGTGTGTGTGTGTGTATGTGTGTGTGTGTACGTGTGGGTGCGATTCCCACATTTTGAATAAGTGTACTTTACTGTGTATGCGTGACTGCTACATGTGTGGGTAGGTGGAGTTTGTGTGCTAAAGTGTAGTACTCATATGTGAATAAATACTGTTAAGTGCGAGTGAAAAACTGTGTGAACAAGTGTGTGTGTGTGTGTGTGTGTGTGTGTGTGTGGGGGGGGTGTTGGGGGAGTAATTGTGCATTATAAAAATGAATGATTTTATGTGTGTCTGAATGTCAACATGGTGGTTTGTGTGTGTGTTATGGCATCTGACAGGTTTCCACGTTACTCCAGCTGAGACAAACAGAACTAATCTACCTGGATTTGTCAGAGAGAAAAAGACCAGCAGGATCCCAGTTTGTGATTAGCATTTAGCCCACAGCCCAGTGTGTGTGTAACACTTATCCCACACACACACACACACACACACACACACACACACACACACACACACACACACGAATGCTTAGCACCTGCTGCCATAAAATACAATTTACAACAGGATTAAAACCTTCAGCACACACTGTACCTTTGTTTCTCTACCTTTGTTTGAGCTGTCTGAGTTCAGTTAAAGCAGCTTCTGGATAGTGGTACTGCGGTTTTGTGCTTAGACAGCTCTAACTCAGTGTCGTTCAAACGAAATAAAGATACCCACCATAGCAAGAGGGGACATCAGTTCAGGTCAGGTGTGATGTTTGCTGTGTATTGAACTGGAGATTCACTGCACATCCATTGGGAACGACAGGCATCCCCCCAAAAAGAGATGAAACCCAGTCCACAATCCATCAGCAATTTTACCTGTTAAATCTTGAAGGAGAGATGTAAAGGCAGGAGGAGACAACTGAAATGAGGAATTTTAAACTTACAGATAAAGACTGCGTCCTCCTTCGCCTGGGGACTTCTCTGATGCAGCTTGCAGTGATAGCATCTGTGCTGAGGAGCAGCTGTTGTTCTGACTGCAGCAGCATTTTCTTTGTCATTCGTCTCCTTAGAGTCGAGAGAGAAAATGTCAAGCAGCAAATGTGAATGTTATGGCTGATAGCGTTTCTGCTAGGTTATAAGGCCTGTGTGGACAGAACTTGACAATAGGCAGATCTTTATAAATCAAATGACCTTCTATGCTTTTAAGATACAGTAAGGCCATTTACAGCTGCATTCTCTGTGTGTTTCAGGCCAGGTAAGAGCTGCAGCTCAGGAAGAATATCAGCTAATCTAGTGACTGGCTTTTTAAAAAATGTATCAATTCTCTAATTTAAAAGTGAAAGTGGTCAAAAATAGGATACATACTCAGAGGAAAAGGTGCAAACCCCCCATTTTTTTAAAGAACAGTCAATACATCGATTAACCGTAATCTCAGTCATGCTGCCTTCCTCATACTGAGTGATGTTTATATACCAATCAATGACAGAGCTGCCTGGCATGCTAATCTACCGTTATCTCAACAACTATTGGATGGAATGTCATCACATTTTGTAAACACATTCATGGTCCCTAATGACTTTGGTGATCTTTTAACCTTTCCTTAAGTGAAATCATCTGATCAGCTTTTTAATTTGTTTGTTTTTCTTTGGTTTATGACTCACAGACCTAATGACATTCTCATCAGCCTCAGCTGTGCTCTCAGTTTGGTGAGAAGTAGCGTGCTAAGTTAGCATGCTACCCTGCTAAACTAGTGGTGCTGAACATGTAAACATTGTACCTGCTAAACATCAGCATGTTAGCTTCAGTGTCTGTCACCAAGCTGCTAGTTTGGCCAGAGGCCAAACACTCGTCAAGATATAACTGTGTCCATTTCACAGACTTTTGTATTGTGGACAAATCTGTGCAAGCTGAACAGAGACTACTTTCTGATCTCATGAACATTTGTTTATTTCTGGATTCCCATTATCTTCCACTACAGCAGTCATTAATCTTCCTGGGTCCACACATTCAAAAGCACATCAACTTTTGTCCAGTTCTGGTTCACTCGGACTCTGCACCTGCAGGGTGTGCACTGATTCTGTCTTAGCAACAATGAAGCACTGTCATTCCTGTCGTATTCCTCTGGCTCCGTCTTGCACTTGGATCCAAAATACAAATCTGACTTCAAGCTTTGACAGGACTAGTGTGGTTGTATTTACAAAAAAAAAACGGATGAGCTCTAACACGTGTTTGAATTAAGCCCCACTACCAATGTCAGCAAAGCTAGAGCTCACAGTCCGTGCTAGTTTTCAGACATTATCAAATAATTGCACTGACAACTTTAAACTAGTGCAAAGCCATCCTGTATGTACAAAGATTTTTCTTTTTACTTTAAAGGCAAGTTTTTTTTTTTTTTATTACTGGAGCCTCTTCCTCTGAGGATGATGGCAGTGTAATGCTGCCTCTTATGACAACCATGACTGACAAAATTACAACATTTCCTCATGGAACATCTAGTCCAGCAGAAGCAATACTTCATTGTACGTTGTAGGTAGCTGTAGATCAGCTAGTTAACCCTGATATGACTGAGCTTACACAGCTTTGTTCAGCAGTAACTCGAACAGCGATCTTCAGATGCACAAATCAGTAACAGTTCAAAAATCACTGTTGATATGTGAAGCATGTAGCTGCTGGTTTTTTATCAGATGAATGGTGGCTTTGAGTGCTCTACTGAATAAAATGTCTCTCCTGGGTATAAAATATGTTTTCAGCAATTTGGTATTTTAAGTCACAGTGTGGAGGAGCACTTTATAATCAGCTTCATGCTAGATAATGCTGCTTTTTAAAAAGGTTTTCACTGTAATTATTGTCAACTAATAACCTCAGGCATTCACAGCTCTCAATACATTTTGTCCATCTTGTCCATCATCTGAACCACAGTCATTAATCTCCTACTGAAATTAAGGATTTATTTTACTAAATTTCTCAAATCAGACATGAAACCTTTATTACCTGATAATTTTTCCTGTGGATTCTTGAGAGAATAACTGTCATCAAATTATCTTTAATCTGTACCTGTTCCAAATGACAAGTCACAATAAAACTGGCTTTTTCAATCACTTGTGGAGTGATGTGGATTCTCATTTTCTCTGGGGCCATTTTTCTCAGTGGGGCTCCAACACAACAGTGGGTGTTTCCTCCTCCCATTCCATGCCATTTTTCTCTCTCATCACAAATCTACCACTCACAATCGACAAGCTCATTGATTCAGCAGCCCCCTCTTGCTCAGTCTATCTCACTCTGCTAATCTCTCCACCTCTCTACCTGCTTACACTAATCCCTCTACACTGCAATTTCTTCTCTTTTGCTCACTCACGTCTCTGCTCTCAGTTGCAGACACTTTGGGCCTCTTCATTTTAGCAATTGTTCCTCTTCCTCCATCTTTCCTTAAATCTCCTCTTCACTCATAGCATTGGGAATCAGAGTACTAAGTGGTCTGGTCTCATTAGACTTTGCTCACTACAAAATACAGACTGCAATTAAATTGACAAAAAAAACCTCATTATGGTTTAATCAAAGTCATAAATTTTAATGTTTTTGTTCTTAAAATACACCAAGTTGACTGGCTGTAATACTGTATTGTTCTAAGACAGCACAGCACAGACTGTATGTCAAAAATCAGTCACCTGAAACACTTTAAAATGTATTTGGAAATTTTTTAAATGAACACCAACAGACAAACTTCAACTCATTATCTATGAATATGACCATAGAGAATGGACAGGGGGCAAAGACGGGTTTGAGATCAGTTAAAGGCTGAGCTGCTACACAAACACACTCCTACACACACAGTCTGTTTCTAGCTTTCTTAACATCTGGATAGTTGGTACATTATCTAAAGTGAATAAACAGGCTGAGGCAAAGACCAAAACACTTTGACATACTACAATTACTGTAAGAAACCCCCGAAGAAGACACACGTCAACTAACAGGAATACACCATAATTTTCAAGTGTTGGTACATGCCAATCTGAACACTGCATTCCAACCTAGCTGTCTTAATTGTTTAAGACCAGGACAAATTGTGACTCGTACCTCAAAGGTTTTCCAAATTCAAATCTGTACAACCACCTGATATTTCAGCTTTGACTGACACCTGATGTCAACGGATGGCGAACAGAAATCAGGCGATGTGCAGCTTCTCTACAGTAGCTGTGGCCTGTAGTTCCACCATCCATCTTATTCAACATGAAGGTCTGTACCTATGATTCCAATAAAACTGTCCTGATGCCTGACTCGCTCCATTCACTTTATAACTTCATCAAAAGCAGACCCCAGCAGACCCCAGGACAAACTTAATGATACAGTAAATTGGCCACAATAGTGAACAAATACTCACTGACATCTCTTCTGGTCTGGCAGGGCTGACCTGACAAGTAGAATCTACTATTTAAGCTTAAAATAAAGCGCATACCTGCTAACGCAACACAGAAATCTCAAATTCTAAGAGCCGAAGTTTTACAGACACATCGCCACAATTCATCTTTTATCTAGCAGTGCTAGTTTATAATTTGTTACCACTCCAGCATCCAACCCACATCTTCACTTACAAGCTATAATTAACATTCCAGACATTGTCTTTTCTAAAAAAGTCATCTATACATATAAATCATAAAGCTGCACCACATATTTCACAAAAACCTCAGAATTTTACTATCTGTCAGATGAATCAATGTTTTGATGCTGCTGCACAGAACTCACTGACCCTAAATCTGCTCCTCTCAGTGATATTCCAGAACATAAAAATGAAGTATAAACATGGCCCTCAAGAGCAGAGAGCAAACTCCTACAAACAATAGCTGAACCTCTTCACTGTACCAATTGGTTTTACCAACATCAGGCTGAGGTTTTCCAAATGTAAAAGGCTATATGCAGCTGTGCTACATTCAGGTGGGGGCTTTTAAAAAGCTGTACAACCATGCAACCTTTGATTAAAATGCATTTATATGCACTGCTGTATAAGGTATTGAGTTTTTGAGTATATAGATGAGAACTCTGTGTAGTATGTGTAGGTTAATGGGTTTTATGAGAAACACTGGATATTTTTCAATCCAGTCTTTAGCAGAAAGCATAGCCGACCCCGACCTTGGTCAATGCTAAGTGTTGAGTGGAAACATTGGAGAGGAGCACAGTTTCCAAAGGAATAAACTCTTATCAGGCTATGAAGGGGAGGCGGATGTTCTGTGATTGGATATGCAGTCTACATTAGGAGCAGAAATAAACAGATTGTGGAACGTGGGCAGCATTAAGGTAAATACCATCTCATCATCACAGAGTGAAGATGTCACATATTTACTGGTACAATGCAAGTGTCTCGATGTCTTGGATGTTGAAAAAAACCTGACACACTTTGGTTCCTTCATTAAAAATGATCTGATAGCTGGGTTTTCAGCTATCACCAGAAAGACGTACTTTAAATCACTGTTATATTATTAGATGGCAGCTTCGACCAGTACCTCTGTGCAGCGTGACCTTACGGCACATAACTGCCTCTAAAAGCACAAAACAAAACATCACATCACAAAACAATAAAAGATATACTGTGCAGGTTAATTAGTGGCTGGTGCATTTTTAAACTTCCAGTCTTTAAACTAATTATCCTCTGGCTCTCGCACCTTTCCTTGAGCATGTTAGCACACAGCTGCCTGCTTACACATTCAGCAGACAGAGCAGCATTAACATTCATGTGGAGTTGTGTTTGTGTCTACCTGATTAATTAATGTCAGTTCAACATTCACCCTCGTTTTACTTTGTTTTGCTCACTAACTTATGAGAAAAATCTTTAGCTAGTAAAATAAAAAGGTTATAGCTCACACATTGGTTTGATGCTCCAAAAAGTACATTTACTGTATTCAGACCAAGCTGCCATGCCAACGGCATTTCGACATTAAGTCTTTCTCAGGTACCCAAACCTGAGCTGTAAAATAAATGCTATGCTGTCTGTCTGTTTGGGGCTGGGTATGTAGGTCTATGTACTGTCTATGCTAAAAAGCTTCCTGTTGAAAACAATGTTACGGGAACAGTGAGACTGAACCGGAACAGTGGGGCAGCAAGCAAGAAAACCAAAACAATAACCTGAAACATGCTAAAAGACTCGGTGTAGGACAAGAAAATAGACTATCTGAAAACCAAAACAATAACCTGAAACATGCTAAAAGACTCGGTGTAGGACAAGAAAATAGACTATCTGAATTTAGCTATCCTTTTAAGTGATTAATAGTGTTTGGACTCACCAGGTCTGCAGGACGCTGCTCTGCTGCTCCTTCAAGTTAACTACCTTTGCTGCAGGTAAGCTGACAAAACATAACCACCAAGGTGTCTTGTTCTTTTAGTTTATATTTTATTTGACAAGACAATGATCTGTAAAACATGTAGGCCTACTATAGGTTTCCCAAAAAGCATACAAAACGAAAACTGATTTGTGACAAACAAAACAAATGAAATAAAATCAATAAACACTCACAAAAATATGATTACATCTCCAGTGTGTGCTCTTTTTTTTTTTAGCATTGCCATCATCAGTGTCAAACCCATCCAATGTTTGTGTTTTCCCCTTTCATCATCTGTTCTACTGTCATACAAGAAATGTGAGAATTGAAAAGCTAAAAATAACATAAAGAAGGCACGTCTGGCTCTGTGATGAAAAGCTGTGCTGACAATAGATGAATGAGAGAGAACGGAGAGGGATAAACACTAAAAGAAAGAGGACCAAATGAGGGAGAGGATTCAGAACAAACAGCGTTATCACTGACGTTCACAGCTTGTGTTTCTGGCATTGAACCTGTAACAAGGGAGAGTGGATATGGACCACACTACCTTGGCCAGCCACAGCTCTTGCAGAAGGGACGAACCCAGAGCCTTGATCTAACAGCTAATCTCTCTGAAATCAATGCACTTCCCACACATCAATTTCTCACTCCTGCGGCTGGACGAACACAACCTGCAAACTGAGTCTGGGTCCGTACCTCTTAGCAATTTCCGTTTCACAGCAGCATCATGACTGTATTCCTGGAGAAGTTAAGATTTTAATTCAAGATACCTCCAGTGAAGCAGCTCTGTTATATTAAACATAAGGCTCTGGGTAAAACTGAATGATCCCCCAAATGAAAGGGCAGAGCTGAAACTCATGAGTGAATGCTTGCCGAGTCACTGGTCTCTGATACAATGGGTCCCTGTGATTGTCTTTTTCCTTTCGCTCAGTCCATCAACAGTGACCCGCTGGCAAACACATTAAACGCATTAATCCACAGGAAACTAAATATTCATTCATTTTGGGAAATTAATTTACAGACAAAAGAGCAAACCATCACAATGAATTCCCCTTCATGACAGCTTTTGTTCAGGGGCAGGGCTAGAAAAGACATCTTATGTGATTGTCTCACACTGCGCCACACAAGTGAGCCAAAAAGCCACATATATGCCATGGTGGCCTGACTCTTTTTGCAAGCCTTTTTTTTGTACCCATAGGCCCATGCAGCATGCGACATGCCCTTTGATCAAAAAAAGCATCTTGGAGACAAAAAGCAGACGTACAAAGGAAAGTTTGACATTGTTGCTGTTGATGAAGTCGCTGTTTACTCTGCATCTGTCCTGAATTTCTACTGCAGAATAACAGTCTAGTATAATAACATTTTACAGTTAACCAGCCAAATTAGTCGTTATATTATGGTGAATCTAACAGAAATCCTCAAACTTACAACCTGGTTCAAAGAAAAGGCTTAAACTGTTTTTAAGTTTAAATGTGTCTTGTATGGATGGATCAGAGGTGCAGCAGTATTTCAGTTAGCGTGCAGTGAAATGGAGCTTTTCTATGACTTCTACTACAGTATCTGAACTAAACTGAACATGGACATGATTGTCATACATCAGAAAAACACTGTATGCATTCCAGCCTTGCAAAATGTGAGAGCAGTGATGTCGCCTGTCTTTTCAGTCCACTAACATTTCCTTGCTATGATGTTTTTATTCTATCAGTCTGATTTGGATCTACACGTGACTCTCCTCTTGTTCTGCCATCAACCTTTACACCTGCTGACAAACAAATCTGCATTTTACCCATCGTTTGACTATGTGTGTTTGCAGGTGATTCTAAGTGGGGCGGGCAGCTCTAGCCTGTCGTCCGACTGTCAGCACTGTAACTCAGGAAGGTTTGTGTAGCTCTGTGTCTCGAGCAAATGCTCAGGATTAAGCACCGTGCAAGGAAAGATAGCATCTCTGCGTGTATAGCACTGTGTGGCCATGAGAGACAGTGACTCCATGCTGACTGCACGTCTGGATCAACACTGAAGACAAAAACAGCTGTCATACGACAAAAAGACCCCACTCTCTCAACTTAAATTGGACTTGTGCTTAAAGTGTGTGTGACTGCGTCAAATGCATTGAAATGGAGATTAAAAAAAACAACAACACCTTTCTTCTTTTGACATTCTAAAAGGTTTTTACAAATGAGAGATTACTCTGCAAACAGCCTCGGGAAAAGTGTTTGAACAAACCACTGATCATGCCATGCACAATAATATGAACAAGGAGTAAAATCCACACCATTTTTTATATACTCAAATAAAACATTTCAGTATTAAGTGACAACCTCGGTGTACCTGTGAGAAGTAAAAGAGCAATATACACTTTGTTTTTTTATTTGCTTAATTTGACATTTAACAAACCTCCATCCCCTGTACAGAGGCACTGATAACACCTACACTTGTTTATTTTTTATGTGTACACATTTCACCAACAATATATTATTCATCAGTATTACTATTTACACTGCTTTTTCATCATTTGGTACCATCTGACATCTGCGGTATGAAGAGCAGTCTTTGATTCAGCCAGGCATAGTTGTTGCTCTTTCTTGCTTTGACAAAAGGGTAAAATGCAAAATGCATATTTTCCACATAAGTAAAATGTTCTGCATATATCAAAGTGTGTGGCCATTTTAATCTGTTAAAATGGCTGTAATGGCAGTATTTCTCTAATATATGCCGAGCATTTTCACACTCTGAAAGTACATTCCTGGTAATGTTTTCTCAGCCTTGATAGTGTGATTCATTAGAGGTGGACTGAATACAAACATTGGTGTTTTTGTATATTTGTGTGTGTGTGTGTGCGCACATGTAAGAACCCTGTGGTGTGTGCTTTGCATCTCTCCAATGCACAGCCTTACCAACTCTTACAATTAACAACAGCAAATATGAAATTATGAAATCTTAATTATGTTGCCAGGAGACTCAAAACAATGTCACCTCCTCTTCATTAGTGCTAACGAGCAGCCCGGCACTCTGACAGCTGCTGTACCCAGAGAAGGCCTTTACTGGACCACATCCTGGGCAAGAGTGGAAAAGGCTGTTTGTTTTACTGAAGTTATTGTAGGAGTCAATAAATAACTGAAATACTTTAAACATCTCAAGTGATTAATTGAAGCCACCAGATGATCAGGATTTGGACGTTCTGGGACCAAATTCAGCTGGATGTAATTCAAGCCCAAACAACCATGGAGCAAAAGTACTTTGAAAGGATTTCAAAGATGGTATTTTTTTTTATTCCTCTGCACTACAAAGCTGCAACATCAGTCTGATGTAGCCTTACTTTGAAAGGACAGGAAGTTAAAATCACTTTCCACAGCTGTAAACACAAGAGCCAAGTACTGGCAGCCCCGCACGCAGCACTAATTTTATGATTGTGTGTTCTATGCTCCTAGCACAACATGTTGCATATAATATTTCGTTCTGAATCCACTGAAGAAGCTGTTGTCCTGCTGTTTTTCTAGTGGAGTTTAGCTTTGTAAGCATCACACAAACAGGAGGCTGTGTGTTAATTAGCTGAGAGAGTGTTCTAGTGAACCTACACTGCAACACCTGTCAACCATGTAATTAACATATTGTGAAAATCCGCTTTTCACATATGATTTGCACAGCTATCTGGCTCGTCAGGTATCACATATGTGTGCATTTTAAGCTGCTTTGTAAAATGTGTTTTGTACTTTTGTACCGTTTTTGCTTTTCTTTACCAGATATTTGAAATGTAATGTGGACTAAAATACATATGACACCTCAGTTTGCAAGAGTTTAAGAAAAAAGAAACAAAATCATGTTACCCTTGTTAACATTAGTCCCACGCAGATTCACCAGAAATGAAAACACTGCTAAAAAGCTGCTTACCTGGTCAGGTAAATAAAAACTAACTGCAAAATGTCATTGTGTGCAAGTTAAAACGTTAACATTTTCAAAAGTTTAATGTGCCATAGAATGGGTTTCCAGTGTGAGAAACGTGTGCTTTCCTTTGCTTTTCATGCAAATTTAGGTGACCTGGAACTCGCCCATACGCCCACGACGTGGCGCTCTGGCTGCCCTGGTGCTCCGGCTGCCCTGGCTACACATACATGGCAGGGGACACAAAGCTCTCGCCACGAGCGATGTTAGCAGCTGGTGCCTCCTGATTGGATGAATCCAAGTCATTGCCATGGTGACCGTCAGCGGCGTGGTCTTTGAGTTCGTTGATGTTGTCGTCAAAGACAGGAGGGGCGCCGCCATTCAGGGCTCCAGTGGCCTCATCATCCAGGTTCTGCAGGGTGGAACGTAGCCAGGTTTACTGAAGTGATATTACATTTATTCATTAATAAAGTATGTACAGTAAGTCAACATGTTGTACAGAGCAGTGGCTTTTAAGGACAAAGCTCAAACAATAAAGAAAAGAAACTCCAAACCCAGCAATGCAGCAAATACGAAAACACACGCTGCAAGTGCTGTTATGCCACAGGACACTAGGTGAAGTGATGAGCTTGACTCGGACTTCTGGTGTAGCGCTGTAGTATTACTGCTGCACGTGCTTTTGTATCTGTTACATGGCCAGATTTGGAGTGTGCTTTCCAAATGCTTTGCACTTTCACTCTTGTGTGTGTGTTTTGTTCTTGGGGGCCACTGTGAAGACGACATGAAAAACAATGGGTTTCTTTCACTGTATCAGTGGTGGAAAGTAACTAAGTACATTTACTCAAATACTATACTTTATCACAATCTGAGATATCTGTACTTAACCTGAGTATTTCCTTTTTCTGTTACTTCATACTTCCAATGTTTCAGAGGCAAATATTATACTTTTTACTGCATAAAATATAATAAAACAATGCATTATAACCATTACTGATACTTGATACGTTTACTTATAACAGAACATTTTAACACTGTGGTATTACTACTTTCAGGTCCTCTGAAAGAATCTGAGTACTTCTCCCACCACTGCATCTTGCTGTACATGACCCTCATTCGCATACAAAAAAGGTTAAAAGTTTTAGGGTGACATTACACAATAACAGAATTTTACACAGGCTCAGTAATTATACTATGTACAACTAAATATTAATGGCATTTGATTAACTGGTATAAAGTAAAAACAGTGTGGCGGCCCTGAAACAGTGTGTAGCTGTCAGATATAGAGCCCAATGCAACTGAATGTGGGTCATGTGTCAGTGAGCAAAACATGCTTTGGCATCTGTGTGTCTGTGTGTGTGTGTGTTTTAGTTACCGTGACAGGCTCTGCCCCTGTGGGCTCATAGTAAACCTCTCCTGGGCTAAGAGGTGCTGTCTCTGCGGTCGTGGGAGGCCCTGATGGCTTGTTCAGCTACATGTACACGAACCGCATCGACACAGGGATGAGAAGAACACACAAAACAAGACAACAAAATGCAGCTGAGTGGATAAGAGTTCAGCTGAACTAGATAACAGAGCTGTAGTCAAACACACAGAGAAAGAAACAGACTTCCACTGACAAACACACAGCTGACTTTCTGATAGGAGAAGTAGTTTGTGATGATAATGTTAGCCAACTTTAGCTGATTAAATTAAATTTACGGATGTGAGCACGGCCGTGATTTTAAAGCAACCGACTCAAGAAATTCTTGTCAAATGATCCTGACATTATCCTGTGGACACAGTGGCTGCTGTTCTGCAAAAATCATAGTCTTGCTTTAAAGGAAAACTAGGTTGTGTGTGTGTGTTTTTGCATAGCTCTGGCAGTCGGTTCTTTCAGTTATGACAGCACTGTACACTCACTGTAATTGCTGCGATCTGGGAATGTGATTGCACTGCTAAAAATATTTGAGGCCAGGCAAGAAACACAAACAGTCAGAAATTCAGACAGGTTGTAAACAAACTGCCTGCTTGGTAACGCTTACTGTATGTGGAGGTAAAAATGCAGGCACTGGAAAGTTATTACCCACGCTGTCTGCTTTAAACACTCAACTCAGTTTACAGACTGGCTCCCTTATTCGAATGTAACCTAGCGTACTCGGTGTGCACCGCAGTTTCTCTGCCAAGTGATGGATTATTACAACATTATGGGTGAACTCACTTTTAGTTATTCCTTCAAATAAACGCAGCTAAACTGGCGGCTTGTTTGCAGCCGATGTGGTCGTCGACCTGCTTGAGTTTCCCACCTCACTGTTCCAGGATCTTTGCTGTTACTTTGGTGAGTACACTGTTAGAACAATCAGCAGAACCAATGGCCCACACTACAAAAATAAAAGCTTCCCTTTAACAAGATAACAGAGCTGTAGTCTCGAATTTGACTAAGTAAGAAAAAAAAAGCTAATTGAATTTGACCGCTGTAAGACTTGACTTACTGCACTTGAAGCAAAATGCATTTAAGTCTCAAATTTTGACTTGGTAAAATCCCAACACATGAATGAAATAAGACGTTGGTGTAGGTGTACTGCTAGAATTCTAATTACTTGGCCTTAGCACTGAAAATAGATCAACAAGTTCAAATGCTTTGGCATTTTAATTGCCTACATCTAAAAAGGCTTGCACTTGTGACTCAGCTTGAACTTTCCCTCAAAGACTAGAGGCTCAATTTATAAATGCAAATGGAGCTACAAACCTAATATGTCATCTTAATCCTGTTCCATAGATAGAGCTTTTGAAGACATGTAAACATCTGAACATCTAAACTTTCACTATTGAACCCCATTTCAAATCATTTATGGTCATTTATACATCTTTTATACATCTAATCAACATAAGATTGAAAAGTTTGAGTTTCACTACATGATGCGGTACAAGCACAACAAAATGTGATAGAATGATGGATTACAATAAGTGGAGACAGAGGCACTCTAATGGCGCTCTTTACAAACCGAGGTAATTATTTCGACACACATAAGCCAACTCAGATCTCCAATCAATAGCCATTAGCCCCATTATGACTGTCCAAATCGACTGTGTGTGTGTGTGTGTGTGTGTGTGTGTGTGTGTGTGTACAATATAATCGCAATGACAATAAAAATTGATTTGAAGCCATGTAGACCACTCACCATCTCTGTTGAGCTGCCTGCCTTCATAGGAGGAGGGGGCTTGTGCTTTGGCGGGCCCCTGATTAGACAAAAGACAGAGATAATGTGCTATTGATTGCTGCTTTGTTAAGACATTAGATTTCTCTGTATTATGCAGAGAAAAAAGCAGCTGAGAGAGCACAGAAATAATGTGCTCTGAAGACGTGCAACTGTGTCATAACTCAGTCCAGATTCTATTCAGAGCTTTGTGTGTTTGTAAGGTTTTACACTAGAAATCAGAAGAAATATTGACATGACCGTTTTTGACAGGTCTATTTTTTCCACTAAGTGGGAGAACTCGTTGCTGTCGGAAACGGATGATGACATGAACATTTGGCTGTAATTTTAAACAGCGTCACATGAAAATATAACAGCTGAGATACTAGACATAATATGTATTTGAACTCTACAGGTTTGGATGTACTATTCACTTTGTCTTTGCCTGCATCTCATGGCGCTGAAATGAAACACCCAGGAACTGGTTCCAACATCCTCCGGTGCCATTATTTCTCCATCTAACATTTATTTTCTGTTTCTAATCATGCTCTAAAAACCCAGTATCTCTATTAGTGTTGCTCATATAACAGCCTGTATCCATGTTGTAAACCCTTCAACCTGAGCCACAATGGGAAGGCATGTGGACGAGCAGCGCTGGAAATAAATCATGGCTTAAGGCTTTAAAAACATACTTCTCTGGTAATTTGTGTTCAAAACATGATGAGACCTGCCTTTGACACTGGATTACTCATCAATATTTGGCCATTTATATTCCACAGAACATACAGTACTGCACATCCTGTGACCCTGAACTTTGCAGTCATCATTACTGTCTGTTTGTAATTTTTAAAAAGCTTCATAAGTTCAGCGTGACCTTGTTGGACCGTTGCATCGCCTGTCCAGGTTGAACCCTGTCATGTGCTTGCTGTCAGCTGGGATCCAGCTCCAGCACCCCCCACAATCCTCTCAAAGATAAGCAGGAATAGCTGATGGATGCATGCACCCTTGGATCATAAAAGCATCATCAACATGTCTGCAATATAAATATGAGTCTAACTAAACACAAGTTAAGCAGAAACTGCTGTTCCGTCTCTTAAAACTGAAATTAAATCTGGAAAGGTTTAATAAATTCCTATTTACAGCTGCAGCCCAGTGGAGAACTGCAGAGCGTGAGGGGGGAACTGAGGGCTGAGCATTCTGGGAGTTAAATCTCCAAACGGCCTCATGCTGTAAAGTTCAGGTCAGGACTCGTCACTGAGCTACCTCTGCTGTGCTCCCTCATGACAAGTGATATGTTTTAATGAGCCTTAGTCCCAGAGGGGCAGATTAATTTTCCTCAGGAGGTTAAACAAATGATGAAGTACATGCAGGATTGTAAATGAAGACTTACTCTCCGTCTTCGTGGTACTTGTGGATGAAGAAGACAGCGGCCACGATGATGCCTATGATGACGAGGGCACCGAGGATGCCGCCGATAACGGCACCAGTCGGTGGGGCTGAAGTGATAACTCTTTTCTTTTCTTTGAATGGAAGAGACACACAGAAGAAAAACAGAGCAAGGAGAGTTTTATTATCTGTTCATTTAAATTTCATGTGAGTGCTTCTGGCACTTTAGTATTGCAATATTTTTTATGTGTTTTGCTTCTGATGTTTGTGTGAGAGAAAATAATTTGCGGCCATGTGAGCGAGCAGTATTTAATTACTACCTACAGCTGAGCTAAATATGCAAAACAAACAACAAACAAAAGAAAACAGTTTGATTTTAATGGGATGTGAGTAAAAGGAACCATCACAAGGCAAAGTCAAGATAAATAATCTAAAGTCATGTTTCCCATCAGTATCAGCACTGCATGTGCAACGACGACGTGGCACCAAAGCACAGTCACACAAAAATAAAGAATTCAGTACGAGTTCTTGAAAAAAGAAAGCCGCTCTGGGCTCGCCATCCTACACTAACACTTATGAATGCCATAAATCTTTGTGATGCAGTGTCACATCAGCTGAGACTCACACTGACCTCGACATCTCCCTTCAATTAAGAGCCTGTTTATGATTTCCGGAGGGCGGTGAGGCATCTCAATTGACTGTAAAAGCTTCTCATTACAGTAGTGCTTTTATTTAAAAGCAAAAGGCTGACAGCAGCTGCACACAGTGCACAACAACTTCTGCTGGTGCTTCTGTGAAGTCATTGCCTGTAACAGCAACTTTGGAGGAAACAACAGAGAGAGGGTTGAATTGATTTCACTGGCTGTGTGGTCCTTTTTCCTTACTGCTTCACCACCACTGGAGTAAAAGCACTCCACTCCTTTTCATACAGAAAGGATAAAAGAATAATTACTCCTATGATTTTCACTCATTTAGCTTTACTACATATAGTTTGCTGATGGTGTGCTCTCCACCTAAAGTGAAGCAAAACCGTGCTTCTGCTGCAGGAAAGTACTACTGTAATTACTGCACATACAGTAGCTTGAACTCTGTTAAATTACAGCTCCTGAAACATGTTAAAATGCATCTGTACAGTAAACACTGAACACCTGCACTAAGCAAGAAGACACATTCTCACTTTATTTTTTCACTTATACAAAAACTTCTTATATTTGCCAGACTTGATCATTCTCTACAGTTCATTCTGAGGCTAAAGAACCATTAAGGGACTAACAGAGGAAACATCTGGATAGAAAAATAACTAAATAAGTAAAAGAATAACAGACAAAAACAAAAATGAGGTATCAGTGTTCTCCTGAAGTAAGAGTCCCTGTATAAATTGCTCATGATTACATCTGTGGATTACTGGAAGTAGGACCAGAGTGAAGATATGAGTTGTTGACGAGGGCCAGATTGTGATGGTCAGACGACTGGGTCAGAGCATGGAGTGTTCACTACCTACTGTGCTAAGAGTGGCCTAAGGAAGGACAAACAGTGCATCTGTGACAGGGTCATGGGGGCGCAAGGCTCCCTGATGCATGTGGGGAGTGAAGGCTAGCCCGTGCTGTCTGATCCCAGCACACATTGCTGGAAAACTTAATACTGGTTCTGATAGAAAGGTGTCAGAACATGCAACGCATCACAGTTTATTGTGTTTGGGGCTGTGTAGCTGCAGACCATTCAGGGCGCCCATCCTGACCCCTGTCCACCACCCAAAGCACCGAACAACAGGCATGTGAGCACCACGGGGCAGCAGAAGGAGGTGGCCTGGTCTAAGGAATCACGTTTTCTTTTACATGATGTGGACAGCTGGGTGCGAGTGTGACACTTGCCTGGAGAAGAGATGGCACCAGGATGCATGAGGGGAGGAAGGTGATGCTCTGAGCAACATTCTTCTGGAAAACCCTAGGTCCTGCCGTTCATGTGTATGCGACTCTGACATGCACTGGCTGCTGTTTCAAAACATTGTTGCAGACCAAGTGCACCTCTTTATGGAAAAGGGATCCCTGATGGCAGTGGCCTCTTTCAGCAGGATAATGCTCCCTGCCACACTGCAATGATTGTTCAGGCACGGCTTGAGGAGCAAAACACTGAGTTCAAGGTGTGGACTTGGCCTCAGGATTCAAAGGATCTGCTGCTATCTTCTTGGTGTCAGATACCTGAGGTCAGCTTCAGAGCTTTTGTGGACTCCATGCCTGGATAGGTCAAATCTTTCTTAACAGCACGAGGGGGCTATACAATATTAGGCAGGTGGTTATAATGTTATGTCTGATTATATGTTCTGAGAATGTCTCAGATCACATTAACTGACTGCATTTCCTTCTCCTTGCCAGCAGGTGGCGGTCTGTTCCAAGCTTACACAGTCCTCAAGGAGAGAAAGAGCTAGTGGTTGTCAATAGACGGATGAGGTGAACATGGAGATTTGCTGAGGGAGGCTCAGTAAGGCTATCTTTGCATATTTATGCTTGGGTTAATCCGCTGGGAAAGGACTGGCTAGTGTGTGAGTGTGAGGTTAGTTATCACGTCTGCCACAGTGGTCACAGACAGAAGAGGGAGCAAGTCTCAGATATGCAGGATCACAAACAAAGTGATGAAGGAGGGAAGGGAATGAACAGGAACATGAAGGAAAAGAGAAGGGTAAAACAAAAGAAAATAAAGGAAAGAAGATAAGAGAAAAACATTGAGATGGGGAAGAGGAGGGAGGATGGCGAGATGGATGAAGTAGGAAAGAAGGAATGATGAGTCAAAGACATAGCATGTTGCTGAGGATGAGGAGGTGTGCAGAGTAAGAGGACAAATACATAATGATGGCAAAGCAGAAACATGTGGAAGAAGAAGGGAGAGAAAGGAGGACACACACACACACACACACACAAAGCATGTCAAGTGACGCAGTTCTTCGTCCCTCCATGTCTGTGTGAACATACTGAAAGCTCATTTGTTGTGTGACATGGTGTTATCAAAATTCGCACTGGTGATGTCTGCCAGTGATGTTCCCAGTCAGTAACAAGCTGCCTTTTCTACAAACAATGAGTCAAGGCCACGCAGTCGACATGGGACGTAGAGGGAGGGATTCGCTACAGGCACAGAAACCTGACTTGCCAAAAAACGAAGGTGAAAAGCAGGGTGCACCACAGAAGACCAGGGACGACAGATTAAAGGAAGAAGTGATTTTCTCTGAAGGGAAATGCAACAAGTGGTGTTAATAATTTCTCAAAGAACACACTCACACCTTTCATACTCATTACATCCTTGAACAGACAGAAAGCATCGAGCATTTTCCTCATCAAACACGTCTGTTCTTTTCGCTGCAGGCAACCCAGAGGTGTTAAACACCGCGCTGCA
The DNA here is from genome assembly GCF_001952655.1 of Monopterus albus. NCBI lineage: Eukaryota > Metazoa > Chordata > Actinopteri > Synbranchiformes > Synbranchidae > Monopterus > Monopterus albus. The sequence goes on along the minus strand of NW_018128086.1, from coordinate 373,637 downwards.
ACAATTACATCTTTCCATCCACCTGCTTCTACTCTATAAGCAGGTTGAATTAAGGCAGGAAAAGACTGAATGCAAACAGCAGAAATGCTTGAATAAATCTAACTCAGGAACGTTTTTAGCTGTTGGAAAAGTTACTGAGAATGTGCTCTACTTTTTCTTAAGTTTATTAATAACAAAAACTAGTGAAGGAGCATCAAAGAACCTCAGGCTGCTCCTGGTGTGCAAGCCAAGATTACACAGTGCACAGGGTCGGAGTATGTAGAGCAGAACAGACACTGAGAGCACAGTCTGATTTAGTGGGTGCTCAGTTTGCAATCTGCTGTAGTGATTCTTCCTGTTTTGTTGATATGGCTATTGCCAGCAGGTTTAATGAATACAGATTTATTTGGCTTTTTGTCAAATAAGAAAGCTGATGGAAAACACGGGGAAGCACTGCAACCTGATGATAGTGAAAACATGGGGTTTAACAGGACGATGCTTCACTTCCAAGTCAAATCCAGCTGAGTTTACTCCATTTGTGGATGAAGTTTGCATGCAAGTCGTGTAGAGTTTGCCAAAATGTAGGCACAACAGAAGTCTTCTTTCTTTCTCAAGACACTAAGGATGCAGCAAAATATTGTGACCTAATGTTAATCGGAGTTACAGTATTATATCACTAGTACTTACATCCTTATTGGGCAACACTACATCACTGCCTTGGCAACACACGATGTACGGTTGACACTTTCATGCCAGAGCAGAACGAGCACTGCCAGTGTTTTTATTAACCACAATCTTTCTAGAATCCTCTCGTGTGCAGATACTGTAATAAGCAAGAAGTTTAAAAACATAAAATGATCCAAAATTGCAGAATCATCTGACTGATGTTTCTCTCTGACAAACAGTGCTTTTTCAGTTCTGTCCTTCTCATGCAAAGTCACACATTCAAACTTGTGTCAACAATTTGGAAACGAGCACATCTGTGACTCTATTCTGCTTTTAGCTTCAGGTCAGACTTTGTTAAAGTGTAGAGTGACCAAATGAGGAGCAGAGCAATGAGAAGTGTCCTCATCCATGTATGTATGAGCTCCATGACGGAGCCCACGATTCTCGGCTATTCTGTTAGCTCTCTGCAACTTTTCAAATCTCCCATGTGCAGGCTGCACCGAGTCAACACAACCACCATGACCATTCCTGTTTGTCCAGGGCTCAACACATTCTCATCTTTTGCTAAACACATGCAAACACTGAAGAACAGCGTCTTTCACTTTCATCCACTTCCGTCCATCTTTATAACATGTGGCTCAATTTCCGAGTCAGCACCGGCTCCTGCTGGAGTTGTAGTTTCCTTATATGAATTATCAAACATTTATTACTGTTGAATCAATAGCCAAGGCTTCATGCTGTAGTGTTGCTTTTTAGATCTAAAAACGAGTGCGTGGGATTTTGCTGGCGTACACAGGCATGCTACAGCAGACCTTCACTCCTGCTTAGCTCAATCCATTTCTGTCCATTTCCCCTTCCATCGCCTGGAAGCAAAACACCTAAATCTGCAGATTTAATGCTATTATCTATGTGACACTCAAGTGGTGAGAAATCGCTACCGTAGCACATGCAATTTAAATGAAATTGAACAACAACCTTTGTCTAAAGTGTTCCATTGCTCTCTCATAACCAGCGCACCAGTGTGTGGGAGGCATTAACCATCAGAGAAAATGTCCGTGGCCTGCACTTAACTATCTCTCCCTGCTACACAACATGGATTGAAACATGCATTTGTCAAAAAAAAACCCCTCACATATTCATGCACCAAGCACAACAAGCACTCTACTAAAAGGTTTCTTGTGATGTTAGGCTTTTTAAACATATTGCTACTGTTCGCATGGAAGCAATAATTATTGTTTTAACAAAAGTATTTGTTTTCTATTGAGATTAATGTCTTAGAATAAAAATACAGTGTAGCTTCAAATTTGGGTTTTGATTTCGAACTGGCCTGGCATGATTAACAGGTCACTGCACAGACTTTGTATTAAAAACCATGCAATTAGACAAAGAGCGTCACTTAACTGGCTTCCTAGCATCTGATACGATAGTGTGAACTCATGAGTCAAACCCAGCGCTATCAGCATGCATGTGAAAAAAGCAAATGAGACAAACAAACATGATTTCCAATTCTAATTGTCAAGTAGAGTGAAATGATTTAGATGGTAGATCTCGAGAAGTGAGGCTCTAACTAATATTTAAGACCTTCACATTTAGGTTTTGGTACATTTGGACTAACGTCTCCAGAAATCTGGGAAAGTTAAAACCCGAGAGTCGTTTAGAAAATGGCAAGGACACAGTGGGCTGTAATCACGACAATAACCACTGAAATGATACCAGGGAGAACTGAAGACTGAGGCTGGTGTTGTTGTTCACTCATCCATAAAAAGGCAATTTGAGAAGCGAGCATTTTTAAACTCACAGCTGATTGAACGGCTGCCTCAGACAATGTTGTTTTTGACAAAAATTTCTCCAGACGCCCATGAGCTTAAGCAGAAGTTCTGAAATAAACCACTGTGCCTGAAATGTAATGTGACACAAGATGCTGTGATGCAATATGACAGCATATGAATGAGCTTTACTGTCAGATTCAGCTCCTGAAATGTATTGCAATGCTTCGCTCTCTCACAGACACACAAAACAGACACACATAGCTCTTTACATTCTGCCTGTTTCTCTCCCTGAACGCCACACTCACGTATGGTTAGTCAATTTATAAATAGTAGCTTCAGTGTTGGAGGGAAGCAGGAGGGAAGATGAGAAAAGAAAAGAGGAAAGAGGAAGGGAGGAACGAAGAAGAGGGGAGTGTGAAGGTGAAGCAGGGAGGGAGGAGGGGGAACTGGAGTATGGGTGGCATTGCGGAGGAGGGAGGGATGAGGAGCGATAAACAAAGCAGGGAAGGTAGCTAGGAAGAAGGATGGGAGGGGAAGGAGGAGGTGATGGGAGTGTTAGCGGCCTGCAGAAAAATGAGGAGGAGACTGTAAAGGTCTAAAGACTCCTGAGGGAGGCCGTGAGTGACACTGGCACAACAACCGCCTCTCTGTCTCACTCTCAGCTCCTCACAGTCCCTCTTTGATTTCACTGCACTTTCTTCCCAGGATTTTTCACTCTCTCTATAACCTTCCTTATATTTTGCTGCATTCAAACCTCTGCCTCTCTCCTCCCTCTCCCTCTCCCTCAGCCCATCATCAGACTACTGCACTCTGTACTTCTGTACGCCTCCAGTTAAGACACTCTCTCAATCACTTTAGTTTTTTCTTCTTCACAGCCGCTCTGTCGCCTTCTATCGCACACTGTTGCTCACTGGGTCTCTCTGCTGCTGTGCCAATGTGAGAAATGCTTCAGTTGCTTTGTGCTTCCTTTACAAAAACACCTATTTTTCCAGTGCCCCTCCCAACTCTGACTCACAAACAGGAACATTACTGTACCCTCACGCATTTACTGATGCTGAAAAGACACATTGACAAACACACAGAGAAAACACAAATCCATAAATACAGTGAGCAGCGTGCAACCACCAAGCACTAAAAAGACTACTAAAACTGAGTGCAGAGAAATTACTGCAATCAGTGAGCAATTATGATGAATAAAAAAGGAATGATATAAACTTAAAGGCTAAAAGCTCCTTTATTGCTTCCAGTAAGGCACTTCAGAAAAGACGTACGAGAGCTGAGTAAAGAGGGAAAAGAGAAGAAGAGAAAGGAAAAGGTGAGTGAACACAGATTCATCTCTGTGAAGATCAGCACAGTGAAGCTGGTGTTTTTGCTTTGCAAAACCTCTTCATTGCACAGTACAAGTCCCCTGCAGTGAAAATCTTACTTTTGGATGTTAAACATGCAATTTTTGCTCCAATGTTACTACATCAAACAGGAAAAAAACTGAATAAAACATTTTGCCAGTAGCCTTAGATGACATTACTTTTCAAACCAATCCATCTGCAGGATGCATTTCCCAAAGTCTTAATATCAACAATCATGGACAAAAATATTATATGATGCCTGCAAACACAGCCACCTCTTTCCATATGTATCCAAATAAACCCCAGGTAAAGTTTGCTGCTGAGGGAAAACAATAATCATGAATTTAAGAACTTAACACATGACACAACTGGACTTGATTCTAGATGGTAAATGAACTGTACTTTTATAGCGCATTTTTCACAGTCTGTTGCACTGGCCAAAGCGCTTTACAGGAGATCATACACCATTCACCCATTCACACACCGATGACGACGGCGCTAGTCAAGCCACTGGGAGCAATTTGGGGTTCAGTGTCTTGCTCAGGGACACTTAGTCATGCAGGGAGACCGGGAGTCAAACCACCAACTTGCTGGTCAAAAGACGACTGCCCTACCTCATGAGCCACAGCCACCTTCAGATGAGAAGTGATTGCACAGACGACAGCTGTGACCCTACACACCTGTAGCAGGTTTGCACTGATCCGAATCGATGGACCAGTTTGTAAACTGGGCCCGTTTTCCACTTTGGGAGCCACCCCCAGAATCTGATTGGCCACCACTGCCAGAATCAAAATGTGGTACTTCTCAGTATCAACAATTGAAAAATGAAAAACAATGACAAATTGTTGCCTTAAACACAACTACCATTTTTCTGGTACTTTATAGTTATTAAATAAACATATTAATAAAATATTTTAATATCATGTGTGCAACATGATATTTGCATTAATTTCTCCTGTTGTGTTGCTGTGCTCGGCCTCAGTATGGGGGAACCACTGTGCAGCAGTGATGTCCCCGGCACGGGAAAAATAAGGAGCACAGCCAAAGTTAGCTAAAGAACACACTGTTCTCATTTTTACACAAAGTAAACTATTGGTTTCTTAATAATGTATAGTTTATTTCTTTTCTTTTGCTTTTTACATCTTTCAAATGTGCCACCCCTCTCTGAGCCTGCGCCCTGTCCTGACCACATCTTCAAATGTTCTAGAGCTGCCCCTGCTTTGAGTCTGTTCCTTTACACACAGACAAGAAGCCAAATGAACCAAAATGCCTCACTACAGGTCACATGTTCCTTCAGCTCACCGGTTAAATGACTCTGTGGCAGGAACAAGAACCTAAACACACGAAGAAGATCCATGTCCTAGACTGGTGAATATTCCTGTGAAAAAAATTTACTCTAAAACATGGAGAAACTGCACAATTGGCATTTACTGTTAACTGTGGTAATTATCTGGGCAATATACCAAACGAAACTGTGCCAGCAGCAACATGCAGGAGCCACTTATCTCCTTAGACAGAGCACTTAGCGCTTAGACCGAGGTCGGATCACAACAAACTGCCCCAGACTCCTTCTGGGACTGGGTCGAGACCACATCCAGTAAGGGGTCTCAGTGTGGCTGCTTTGGTCTGCACCCGAGCACCGTGTTCAGTCCTGCCCAGCTGAACTACACCAAGGGAAAGACACAGATCAATTCAGCTGGAACAAGGCAGGTGTGAAAACGCCCGTAGGCTCAACCAATCTCAGCTCCAATGACATAACTTCAGACAGGTTATGAGGCTGTACACAGCTCCCTGTGCAGCCACGCACAGAGCACATACAGCTCATTCCACACACAGCAGAACTCCCTAAAACATGTAAAGACTCTTTGATAGGTAACATGTAAAATTCCCCTTTAGCATTACATACTGTATGGACTGATGCAATACACCATTCATTTTGATGTAGGTGCCCTAAAGCAGGCGTAGTTTCACTTCTGTGTGCCAGTGATGTCGGAGTGTGCACCCTGTGCTGGGTGGGCTTACAGATCCAATAGAGAGGGGGCAGTGGACCTCTGCTTTTCAGCTTCTCTTTAAACAGGATGAGATTTACGCTGAGGAGGAGTAGAGCCAGCAAAGTCATATTATACTTTTTTGTGTGAGGATAAAAAGTCCCAAACACTCTTCAGCATTTGGTTTTAATTTTAGGTGTTTCAAGAATTCCACTTTATTTATATTAGTGCAGCTTCTTCCCTTCTACTTTATTTGCTACACTAACTCCTAGAGGAACAGCACTACAGGAAAATACCACCCAACTTTTTAAATAGAAGAAGTTAAAAAAAACTCTCACAGTTTGAAGCAGCTGCTGGCTTTGCAGACATTGTTTCTAGGTCTATTGTGTGCTTGCCGGTGGGCGCTTTTGTCTGGAGAAAAAGCAAAATGTGGAGGACAGGAAGTTTGATCGGTCGCAGCAGCACAAAGTACAAAAGAGTTTTTTAACAAATTGCTTTAATGATCTAAAACATCGATGTTAAATGTCAGGATGTTGGGATCAGTCCTTAGCTAAAGTGGCATTGATCGATCTACAGACAAACCCTCCATGGCTCACTGAAGATATTCTGAATGAGTGTGCAATTATAAGGTTGAGATTTTTTAGTTAAATGTTTGAAGCCTTTTTAAAATAAAAGAAAATGAGGCTGAAAGAAAGATGAGGATTAGAAATTACTTCCTTATCAGATGATGAATTGGCTGATGCAAACAAGTGGGAAAGAGGAAGAAATCAATTCAATGCAGTTCCATCACAGCACACGTAGCCTTCTGATGCTATACATGAGCCACTCAACCTGCGGCTCTTACAGTAGGTGACTGTTCCAAACAAACCGCACACGCAGGAACACACGGGAGCCTGTGTGTACCACCGATGGTGAAGCAGGTCTGATGGGATCTTTATAACCCCATTGCAAAGTGTAGCTCACACACACACATGCTTGCGCTTGCACACAAGCTCAAGCGCAGCATGACCTTTTTGAATAAATCTGCCTATCAGTGCTCTCAGTGCTCGTGTGACTTAAACAGACTGTATCTTTGGATATGTGACACTTCACAACCTTATCTGAAGCCAAAGATCCCCTCTCATTTTCTGACAGCTCTGTGTGTGCGTGCTGTTTGTCCTTTCTCCCCATATGTCTCTACCCACTTAACAGATTAAAAAACACACATATGAACACTCTCACTCTGTCGCACACTCAGACGCATTCTGTCGCTTGACTCCCTAAATAACATCGAGTGTGTGGGGTTGAGTGAAATGGCATTGCTCTCAAAATAACCCAAAGCAAATGAATTTATCTCAGAGACAGACAACCTCCAAACCATCCAGGATCAAACTAGGTCATCGTCAGAGACAGGGAGAGACAGCCTGGAGGAGGAAACACAAATGAGTAGGGAGACAACAGTGACGTAAAGAGAGAGAGGAAGAAGAAGAAGAGAAGAAAGATGTGAGGACCCCAACCCCAACTTATCTCCTCTCCTCAGCTCCCCTGTGCCGTCCTCTCTCTTTGTCTAAACACACTGAAGCTGACATTTAAAGTTGTCCCCTCTCTTAAAAGAACTGACGCCTACCTAAATCAAATTATGTGAAATCTTGTAGAGGAGGGGAGCAAAGCAAGGTGCATCAAAGGAGCTTTTTCAAGAGGACTGAGAGCTGAGGACATGCTTAGTCTGGAGTGGAAATGTGCTGTTTAAAACTACAACAGCGTGAGCTGGTTCTTTGTGTTGGCCACGGCGTCACTACAGTACATGATCAAAACTCGCAATGGGAACATTTTTAAGGTCTTGATGCTGCTGCTCATACAACCTGCAGTAAAGTGTCGCAGGCAGATCAAGCTGCACGGGGCCCTGGGGTTGCAGCGAGCTGTGGGCCCCTCTCGCTCCTCACATGCACTAGACTATACTTGGCATATTCATTATATTCAGCCAGTAGCCCCAGAGACCTGCCAGTGTTTCTCTGATGGAATAACTCCTAGCCCTGGTTTGCCAAGGGTCAATTAGCCTGTGGTGCTTTAATTAAATGCAAATATATTTGCGAATAAGTACCTTTTGACACATAATCAGCTGAAATAATAAAGGTCTTGCTGAGATTTTATACCTTTACTCTGGCTCACAGATATTGCAGGACCTGATTTAGCTGTAACAGTTACTTTAATTAGTGCTTAAGCCATTGCTACTTTCCTGATTAATCAAATCATTATATCGTTTATAAAATAATGGAAAATAGTTAAAAACACCAGTTATGACCTCAGAGTCCACTTCTTCTTTTATTCACTCAGAAGCCTAAAACCTGATCATATTCAATTTACTAGCATATAAAGCATTAAATTCTCACATTTGACTTTTTTGGCACTTTTTCTTGAAAAATTAATTGTTTTTAGTTTCTAATAGATCTGTCTGTATTTTCTGTGTCCATTAATCCTTATGTTCATTTAAACTTTTTGCACAGTAGTAGGATTTTTGGCAGGTCCAACGCAGCAAGAGCTGCCAAAAAGAAGGCTGCTTTTTAAAACTACAGTGAACATAAAGTTTTATAGCACTGCTGTGGAGCTCTACAATGTAACTTATCACAACTTCTATTATAATAAATAACTGAATTAATAATGTCCCAGAGTCTGTTACTTACTGGAAAACGCAGGATTCATTGATCCCATGTAGATGTGATATTTGTAAAGGTTTGTCCAGTTGTGTTTCTGATACAGAAAAGTCACCTGGCACCTTGTTGTATTTTGTTCACTATTTCAGCATCTTATTTTTCTTCTAACTTAGTTTTTAGCTGTGATGGTGTTATAGACTGAAAGAGTAGCAGGGGGCTATGTCAGTAATGTTTTTAAAAAAGTTTTAACAGATTTTAGAAGCACGTTAGGGAGTAGCAGCTTGTATTTTGATTTTTATTTAGTATTTATAAGAACTGCAGCCAGTTTTTGTTCATTTCGAAGACAGTCTTCACACCTACAGCTGCGATTGCGCCTGAGGTTGTCCGAGGTGGGCAGATCTCTGAATTTCTCCTAACAAGATTTCTTGCATTTTTTTTACACTAAGGACGTTTTCCTTTGTTGCCATAGAGAGCTGAGGCTAAATCTGGAACAATGGCTCTTATAAGACATTTGTTTGGACAAAAAATGGAAAAAAGGGTAAAAATTGGATAAAGAAAATTGCCAATACAAAAACCAGGGTAAAACTCAGAGTATAAAAACACCACGTGAAGCATTAAGTAGCTGGACCATTTATTGCTAAATTACATTACACAGAATTACGCCTACATTTTAGATGCACTCTCTAAACTGCCCCTGCTGCACAGCCCAGTGTGATGACAAAACATAATGGTCTTGCATCTGTAAAGCAAAGACAGAAAAAGAATCCAAAAGCACTAATATTGTGTAACAGTGGTCAGATATTATGGCCTTGAAATGAAACTTCTTTTCAATGTAAAGCTGATCATCAAGAGTTCAGACCAGAGTTACACTAAATATCTGACGCTGCATTTGTCACTTTCATATTCAACCACTCCTCTTCAGCTTTTCACTCTGGCTGGAGTGAGAAAAACCTCTGGAGTCAATTTGGCTCTTGTTACCACCTGGCTGAGCGGCACAGTGCAGAGGTTAAGCGACTGGGGTAAAACCTGCACCAAATTGGGCGAATGCAAAAGTGGGCTGTAATATTTGAAGGACTTGGGGTACGCTCAATTTCAGCTTCGCCAGAAACTTGGAATGGCCTTGAGAGTGGAGGAGAGATCAGTTATATCACATGCTTCGTGGGTTATTTCAAGCATTTGGAATATATTCAAGTGCTATTTTGCTCAGGTCTGGAGCCTTGGGAGCACATTTAATATTCACCCTACTTCACGCTCAGTTCACTTACTTCAGCACACATGCACACGCACACACACACACAAACGCCACATATCACTTCAAGCCACTTCAAACACACTTCATGCTACAACTTCAAGTCCCGCAGGCCCAAATCGGGGTCATATTCCCCTGGCAGCCAATCATCACGCCCATGATTGTGAGGATGCGACTGTGTGTGTGTGTGCGCGTCCTTATCACTGGGGCTCAGATCATGTTTACATGCATCTCTGTGCGCATGTGTCACAGAGAGAGAGAAAATAAGAGAACCAATCATTGAGAGCCAATCATCCGTCATTCACACAGCTATTTGGACACCTGGGTGCCCGCTAACGCCATGGCAACAGCAGGTGTCTGTTACCAGGAAACTGTGCATAAGCAATGAGCTCAGGGTGCAACAGGAGCAGGCAGGCGTTGTGGGAGAAGCAGAGGTCAAGAGCGGCGCACATGCACTCACACAGTGGAGAGGATGGAAGGTCAAATGTGCAGGCAGGTGGCAGGTGGAGGCCTGGTGACTCAAATGAGTCTGTGCACAACAAGCACACGCACAAACTACACACACATTAGGATGCACAAACAGGCAGCGCCCTAAAAGCCCACTAAACACACACATTAATGCAGACGCCTGAGCAGAAAAATGACAAAACAC
>NW_018128086.1:340558-363312 GCF_001952655.1 Monopterus albus | reverse complement strand
CACATTTTCAAATAATATGAAAAAAACATAAAACAAAAAAAAAGAGTCTCACTTTAATACATACAGATTTGTACAAACACTGACTAATCTCACCTTTTTAGTTGTCTGGCACATCCTAAGTGTCTGGGGGCTGGGTATTACACTGATGGCTGCAACACAGTGCACGCGTGCTTGTGTGTGTGAAAGATACAGACGAAGGACAAAAAAGCCAGAGGGAGAGATAGCGGGTGTAAGTCAGACTCCTCAGATGACATAAGAAAATTGCCACAGCGATCGTGTTATTAAACATAGCGTGTTTACATTCACACAAGTACGACTGAGCTTTCAGAACACTGTGTTATTACCCATTCACCCATTAGTATACTGGTTTATCCTTGAGAGCATCATTGGACAGGTCACCAGTCTATTACAGAGACAGGCAACCATTCACTTCTACGTGCAATTCAGAGTCTCCAGTTAATCTAACATAATGTCTAACCCCGAGGAAACCCACACGGTGGTGGGGGGGGACGTGAAAACTCCACACAGGCCTGTTAGATCTGTCCGACTGTGAGGTGGCAGTGCTAGGTAACTGGGTTTTTCTCTGGTCCATTTTATTGTCATATGAATCCTGAATTAGACTCAAAACTGGGACACGGGTGGAGATGTAAACACTATTTAATGAAAGTCACTGCAATGCACATATTAGTTTAAGCACATAATGTGCTTAAAATATACTGGACCAAAAAAAAAAACCTAATATGCATTTGTTTTCCTTGTGAGGTTGCCTTGAAGAACATAATATCAATTTTACCATTTATATCTGTTTTATGATCCTATTCACTCATACAATGAAGTGAAAAATGGGACAGGACATGGTGTCCCCCCATGACACTCTGCTGCCTAAAGCCCTTTTGTTGTTACTCCAGCTTCTCTACTATGTGTTGTCAAAGTATGGTCTGTAAATCAGACCCGCCTGCCACCTAGCTGAGGTCATGGAGGCTGCAGTTTGTCCACTTTGTCACAACCAGGCATCTGTAGTTTACTTCATCGCTAGGAAAGGGGATGTGAAGACAGGAGGAAAGATTGGTTAGGAGCCGCTTATTAGAGCCTCTAGGCTGAAAAGAAATTAGACAGAGTAGCTTTGAGGACCTCCAGCAGTAACATGGTTGGATATGTGAACTGTACAAATACAGACTCCAAGATTAAAGACTAAAAAACATTAAAGAAGGTCTGAGGCTCCAACATTTAGGCTGCAGCACAGTGGTTGTGTGCAGTGCAAAACAAAACATCATTATAAGAAGGGCTTGTTAAAGAATGTATTCCTGATGTTTGTGTCAGTATGTATTGATGGTGCTTTATTTGTGTGTGTGTTAATTTCTCATATTACAGTGTTAAATGAGCGTTAATGTGTTGAGCCAGAAAGTGCAGGCTTGTTCGTTTGCCAGACTAGCTTGGCGTTAAGCAGGTGAGTGTGTGTTTCTAAGTGTATTTGTGCCTCAGTGTGTGTATCAGCGTAGCAGCGAGTGTGTGTGTGTGTGTGTGTGTGTGTGTGTGTGTGTGTTACAGTAGCTCCAGTCTCTCCGACGCCGTTCTCTGCTCGCAGGGAAGCGTATGCTTGCTGCCATGCACTGCCACACCAAATCACTCACACATTGAAACACGCACATACGTACAAAGCCCAAGGCTCTCGTGGCCTCTCTGTCCTTGGAGCCCGGTCGGTCGTCTGTCCCCTCGCTGCTAACCTACACACACTTGCACAAAACAACCCCATGCATAGAATGGCAAGGTGAACAAAACCACAGCTCTGATCCAAAAATAGCCAACTTCATAGTATCGTGCACAAAGACACACAAAGGGGTGCAGAGATGAACACGGATACAAAAATGGACAGAAACAATGTGCACACAGATGTAAACACAGAGGGGACACCGGGGTGATATGCAGATAAAACACACAATCACAAAAGGCAGCCCTACTTTAATACAGAGAGAGAAACAACCTGCTGTAAACCTCTGTAATGTGCTGAATCACTATTGAACGTGACACAATAATATACAGGAAATCAATCAGACACTAACATACACAGACACAAAATCACTGAGATGTACAGTGAGAGCTGTCAGCGTTCTGGCGAGGTAGGAAACAGAGTGGCACCATGAGATATTAATGCTATTTTAATTATTTCTGCATTTAAATTCAGACCCTCTTCCCCTTTGGGTATGTGACCGAGCTCAGGACTCTTCGGGAAGGTCTTTCTATTCTCTGAAGGACGGCACTGCAAAGCTGTTCTCACCAGAGTTTGTGATGCCCTGAGACAAACGTGACTGTTAAACCTCAGTGTAGGTAGAGTAAAGCCAAAGATGCTGCACTGTGAAAGGTAAACGCTCCATGGTGTTTAGAACGATGGCGGGGTATGTACTGTTGCTATGCAACAGCTGCAAGTAACACATTTGAAAACACAATAAGTGAAATGGACTGATGATCGATCACACACACCAAGATGTCCAGTGTATATATACAAACAGCAACATACTGCACATTGATGCAGGATTTTATATGAAATACTTGATACTGCTTAGTTAACACATGTCCATTAAAATCACTTAAGGGCCACTCAGAATCTTTGATTCTGATTGGCTGTCAAGTGTGGATTAATGTTTACTACCTGGACATCTCCTTATTGCACCAGTGTCAAGCTGTAGACACAGATAACACTAGTGAGGCCAGTTAATTGCTCAGAGATGCTGTCAGGCTCTTTGCGTAACCACTGACAACAACTGTAAGAACACACCAGTCAGCCACAGCATTAAATCCACCTGCTGGTGTTAATGTTGTGGTGGACACGGGTCGGCATGGACACCTACTGCAGGTGTCGAAACACACAGTGCATCACCACAGCATTAACACCACCGGGTGGATTTAATGCTGTGGCTGATCAGTGTAATCTCACAGAGGGAATCTTGCAAATGTAATTTAACTGTGAGCACTATGTAATGTTATCTCCATTGCAAAGGCATATCTAATAACACTGTAGAGTAAAATGCAGTGATATTTCTGTTCTTGAGATAGAGAGAGCAATTAGTAAAATTCTCTCCAGTCCCTGGTTTCAAACTCTGTTAAACCTCCAGGCCCAGCGAGGCAAAAAGAAATTCTGAGGCTCACGAACCATAGTCTGTGACATTTAAATAGACAAGTGACACCAAAATTAAAATGTAAAAATACAACATGAGCAGGAGCATGATGGCAAATTCCCCTTAACGATCATCCTTTACTCGTCACCACCGGCACATCGGTCACCTCGTCATACAGTAGAAAAGCTTGCCTGCAGCACTGTGCAGCATACTGGCTAGCGGGTCCATGAAAATCACAAACTGGGTTGTTGTTTTAAGTCAGCGCATCAGGTATAACTGAAGGTAACCATGGCAACAATAATTCTGCATCCCGCTTTGCTACCAGGTAACTCACTCAGGTGAAACAGACCTAAAAGCCTTTCCAGCCAAGGCAGAGAAAGTTCACTTAATACTTTAATAAGCTTCAATGCGAGCTGTCTGAGGGCTGGAAACATTTAATGAAAGAACACAGTCGCCATCCTGAACAACCCGTACTTTCAATTAAATGTCCTATTTGAAGGACGGAGCAATCTTTGAGCTATTTGTGAACAAAGTACGGGAAGATTTCAGCACCAGCGTTTGTCTGAAGGAACGAATCCTGTGTTTAACTGACTAAAAACAACTTAAAAATGCTTTTTGGCTTGAAAACGCTTAAAATGAAGCAATGTCTCTTTACAACTCATCGTTGTCTGTGTCTGTCTCCAGCGGCTGTCGAGACCAGTTCACAACAGTGATGGTTTCAAATTTCATGTGACTAATATTCAAAACTAAAAGAAAAAAATAATGATTAAAGAAAAAGCTGAAAACGTGTTGAACCTTGATCAATGCCAATTCTCCTGTTCATATAGACGGCTCCTACACGCACAGTTTAAACCTGTTCTACACACGCTGTGACAAATGAGGCCCCGCAGCTGCAGGTCACACCGTTAAAAGCTTGATACTGTAAATGGATTTGGCGTCTGTCTTCAGGCGATGCAGGTGTCTTGGAATTTAAATGTCATCAACCAGCGCTTACTGTAGCGTGTGTTAAATGCAGGCTTTAGATTCCACGTCCTGTTTGTACAGGACAGGTACGCAGGTATTTGTTGCCATCATGGGAAGTGGTTTTTTGATTTGCTGCAGCCCCAAAAGCTAGCAATGAGCTCAGATGGCATCCTCCCTTTACTCAGTGCAACATGGCTGAAGACGCACACACATATAAGACACAAACACATGGACCACAGGGCGAACCGCTGATTTGTCTTCTCTGGCTTTCAGCACTAAAGCGACCATTTTCTCATTCTGTACACTTCCTACACGCTCATCCATCACCTCACACCTCTGTTAAAGGCTCATCGTCTTAAGTCTTTTTCTTTTCCCTTTCTCTGTGACCTCATTTCCTCCTTTTCTCCCCTCCTCCTCCTCTTACCTTCTTTCCTTCTTTGTTTACTTTATTTTTTACGCCACCTACCCTCCTCTCTCCGTACTCTGTCTTCTCCTTTTCTCATTTCTGCACTTCCCCCTAACCCTGTTCTTTAAAATCACCTCCAATCTCATCCAAGTGAAACATTTTCATTGCTGATAAAGAAAAGATGCATTACAGGGTCTTGACAACATATTCCTGAAATATATAATTAAGTAGGCTGGGCATTGCTGTCCTCATGAGGGACTCTGTGTCCAGTGAAAACTGACTCTGGACATCATAAAATGTCATCAGTAAAATATATGTCACTAACTCGGAGAACTGTCTTTGTACTTCCTGAGTTTCTGCTGCTGCTGATGTGTTTTTATGACTACTACGAGGTCCTATTGCCAGGTTTTGTTTTTCTTTTTGTCTGATAAAAGCATGAAACACGGTGATATTAACTGATAATAAGAAACAACACAATATAAATACCACCAATCTTCTTGAAAGGGTTCTGGTTATAGGTGAAAGTAGCTCATAAATTAATATTTTGCACAGAAATTAGCTTGTAAGCTGGATGAAAACAAGCAGAGACTACTAACTGCTGTGTTTAAATGTGACACAGCTTTACAGAAAAGGGGGAGACTGAAAGAAGAATAAGCTGAAGAGAGGAAGGAAGCAGAAAGACAAAGAGGGACCAAGACAGAGGGAGAGAAAAGCGTCTAAAAAGAAAGAAAAGTAATATATGTGAGCAGTGGAAGAAACAGAAGAGAGACAAAGAAAAGGGATGAAAACAAATGAGTAAGAGAGGAATAAAGGCAGGAGCAGAGGGAGATGAACTTTGAGAGCTCTTAAGCTCTGTGATGAGTGATGGTGTTTGCAGGGTTAACAGCCCAAAGCCCAGAGGTGGAGAGAACACACAACACAACCACACACATACAGTACACACCACGCTGAAGGGAGGGGGCAGCGTCAGATTGATTATTCACATGTAACGGAGAGAGATGGGGGCAGCAGAGAAGGCCAAGACCCCAGAGGATAAGACTGAGGACCATCTAATAATGGGACAGAAGTGTGTTGTGCAAAAACGGGAAATAATGCAGGAAAGAGACACTAAGAGAGACAAAACTGGTGGCCATGAAGAAGAGGGTTTGGTGCCAAGATATTCAACTAACAGAGCAGCTAATTGTAGAGGCATTAAATCACTCACACCTACAAAATGACACAGTGAAGTCTGTGATAAAAGTCAACTGTGGTACTTAGTTTAACCATCCTTGATTCTGTAATAACTGAGGCAGGCTAACACTAGTTGTACTGAGTCATATGTGTGTATTTGGTGGGGGCTTACGGGACTGAGAGAGCAAAGCCAACTTTCAATTAGCTTTAAAAACATTAGACTTGGCTATGAAACGTGTTGACAGCCATGTTCAATTCAGTTCAACATAGGAGGAATTAGACTTCAACAAACTGTCTCTCAGTGCACACGACACAGCTAAAGGCAGAATGACTAGCACATGGATTCAAATCCAAAACTGACCCCGACACTGAAAATACTGGTGAAGAGCTGTTAAGTGCAGCAGCTGATGTCACTTAGCAGAGAATGAAACACAAAAACATGAATGAGAAAGCAAGAATTCAGCTCTCTGGCCATTTGGTTTCTTCTTTCATTTCCAAAGCAACTTCATAGTCATATCAAGTGTTTATCATGCACCGCGTGATGTCTAAGTTTAAAAGCCCATTTTGTTCTGAGCTAGAAGAGTCAGCAAATTACGCTGCTGTCTTCAACTGTTTAAAATCATGTTCCCTGTGCAGTAATACTGAATACTCACATCCTGAGAGAGGGTTAATGACAGGGACTTTATTTACTCGTCCTGCAGGGATCAGCGCTGAGCTCACTTTTTCTGTTAGCTTCCATTTTAAGACACCAGAAAAATACACCAAGAAAAAAGAGAACAAAATCTACCGGGGCATAAAAGAGGACAAAATGAGACTGGCAGTGGGTTTGTCAGCTAAATATGTTTGAACTTC
The DNA here is from genome assembly GCF_001952655.1 of Monopterus albus. NCBI lineage: Eukaryota > Metazoa > Chordata > Actinopteri > Synbranchiformes > Synbranchidae > Monopterus > Monopterus albus. Next base: position 356,808 of record NW_018128086.1, on the reverse strand, counting down.
ATTCATCTGGGTGGTTTCCCTCCCTGTAGGTTCCCATTCCATAGAAATCAATAGAAAATTACACAGCACAGCTGGAACCTGAGGAAATGCACCGGTGGCAAGCTATCAAAGGCGGGAGTGGAGAAAATCACAAACCGAGAGGGAAATCAACAAAAAAAGGCTTTGCGCTCTGTTAAACTACTTGAGTGCCAAGCACAACTGACTCCAAGCAAATTGAATTAAACGTATAAAAACAGGTGTTTCTCGACGGTTTATCATTTTCGTGGTACTGAGACAGACTCGGGCTGATACCGGGAAATGAGATTCAGCCACTTCCTGAAAGTTCGCACTAAAACTGAAACCCATTTTCCTGGAAAAGGCACCTTCAGGAATTTTAAGCATGTGTATTGTCTAAGTCATATGTATGTGGGTTTGTAAGGGGCTTTATTGTGTTATGTAAAGGCATTTGAAGAAGGTTGTTTCAATCTTATTTTAAATCAAATAGAAGGTCCAAAGAAAAGATTGCCACTAATCAATTAATAGCATAAGGCTACGCCGCTCATTTCACCCTAATAATTGTCAGACTCCATAGCAACAACATACACCACAAAAATGTCATAAAGGCAATTTATGATTAATAATTCACTGTTTGTTGATCCAAAGCACATCAATCATGCTGACAAACCCCAATTTTCCCAGCCTTAGCAGGTAATCAGTGCAGGTTAAGTTCAGAACAGACTGAATGTGGTTTCACAGTGTGTGGTTGGATTTAAAGAGCAGGCGAGGTAAAAATCTAAATTACATGATACTCATTATACATACATTTCCATACTGTATATAACAAAGTCAGTTTCTAATCCAAAATATGCAAACACACACCTACACCTCGCTCGAATGCGCCTATAGTGAGTCAGACAACGCAAACACACAAAGAGTTGACTTTAAAATAGAAACTCTACAAAGGCAGGTTTGCTAATCAACTTCTGGGGGAAGAAACAAAATCTAAACATGAGTTCTCCTTCTCTCTCTCTCTCTCTCCCTCACACATATACACACACACACACAGCTGCATAGAGTCACGCATGCTAACATATTGACACACCAATAAACACCCAAACACAACCCCAGTGAACGTTTTTAAGGAGGGGTGCCACTAGGAACCACTAACAAATACCCAAGATGCAACGGTTGGTGAGGTCTAGCAAAGTAAATAGACATAAAAATGTTGGGTCTACAGAAAAAGAACTTTTGTAAAACTGAGACAAAAGAAAATGCCCACTTTTCCCAGCTGATGACCATGTAATCATCCCATTACAATGTGTTAATTTCACAGAATATTTCTTCTACATGGGGAATAACTCTGCTTGTTAATTACAGCGAAAAGGGGCCAACGCTCAAAGCTGCAAAAAGAACAATGAGTCTCTGCAGTTAATTTACAGCATACTGCATATGAAGACAGTTTCACATGTACAGTGTTGAGCTAATGAACAGTCACCTAACTACAGTATGAGACCACTGACTGTTGACCTGCCTGTTGAGGCTGATGCTCAGCAATCTCTGTTTCATTAACACCAGACAACAAAACAAAACCATTTCCACTGTAAGAGTCCTGCCTTCCATGATCATCACGGCTTGTCATTAAAGGAATGGAAGAAAATTCTGTAAACACAATTACTGTGGCTGCTCCTGTAATTACAGTAGTATTTAATCTTTCAGAGATTAAAACAGGAGACAGACTTTTCTGTTGTCACTTTATATCATGAAATGAATGAAGGAATGTCAAGGTATTTATGTTGGGTATAATCATTTTGACCCCCGCCTGGAGTTTAGACCTCCGTTTGCTTTTGCAACCTATTTCAGGAACATGGAGCCCCTGGACTCGTGTAACCTGTCCTTCCTTAAACTTTCTGCGGCACTATCAGAACATCAGGCTACTTCCTGCATTGCTATTGAAAATGTAAACACGCTGTCATTTTTCCAGCGAGCAGGGAGGAGAGGACGTTTGCCAGACGACCTTAAGAAGTCTCCTGTTAGGAGAATTTAAACATGGCTCATTTCAGGTTGTTTGAACAATGAGTGCTGACGCTTTAATGGTGAGGACGATCACACAGAACACAAGAAGTGCATTTCCACAACAGCTCTCCATCTGACTCTCATTTTCTATCTCTGCATCTCAACCCTATTACCTTTTATCTCCTCCCTTCCCCTCCCTCCCCGTCTTCCTCTCTTACTAACTATACATCATGCAGAGAAAACAAGCAGGGTTTCTCTGTAATATCTGCATTTCTCCACCTGTTTTTCATATCTATTCCTCTCTGCCCCTCTCTGCACACGCTCCCTGCTCCTGAGACACCAGAAGAGGTGCTCACTAATGTCTGTAAATGAGAGAGAGCAACAGGCTTTATTATTATAGAACGCAAAAATAAGCACAATGCCACTAAGCATACTGCACACACACACACACACACACACACACACAACCACAGTACACATGCAGGTAACATGCCCTACCTCACACACACACTGAGAGTGTTTGAGTGCATTAGTCATACTCAGAACACATTAGAAAGAATACTGTTATCAGCCTGGATGCAGGAGCGTATACAGACCACACATCTGTGAGGGGAAGCGCTAGATTTATAACTGGGATCTGAAGCACTCGTTATATAACTGAAAAACAAGACACTAGAATACAGAACTGTGTTAAAAAGAACAGAACAACAGAGAAGGGAATAAAGCCAGTAATTGTAATAAAGAGAATAAAGTCTAATACACCAGAGCATATGAACGAGAAATAATACAACAGAAGAAGAGACACTGGAATATACACTGACATATGACTGTAATACTGTAAGATGTATGAATGAATGCATAGAACTACAGTAGAAAACAGATATTAAAAGACAGGTTCACCATTCACTGTCAGTCGGGCTGTCAGTGAGCGTCTGTTGGGGCTCATCTTCCTGGTCTGTCCTGCACTGTTGGCACCAGTCGGATGCTGTGGATGGCTTTTCAGCATGTTGAATCAGCGGTGGACTTTGTCAGCTAGAGAGATCACCCTGATTGGCCGTTGAGCTTATTAATGCACTAGAAGTGAAAGGTTCAGGAAGGCCCCTCCAGCCTGTCACTGCAGTATCCATGATTCCACCCATTTAGTGCACTGTCTCCTTGTTTTTCTCCTCATCAACCTCCTTTCTTCTTCCAAAACTCAGAGACCAAGGGTAGAGACCGGCAGTGCCATTTGCAATTTTTTTATCAGACATATTCTCGATTAGAAGCAGCTATAAACAGAATCTGTTGGGAAGGAGAGCTGCTTTGTTTACAGCTTGTATAAGTGTGTTCAAGTGACACTTTTTCAACCCAGCTGGCCCAGACAAAGCCGACGTGAGGTTTCACAGGAGACGGTCTAGGTCACTGCTAGTTCTGTCATGTCTCTGCCCTTAAACATGCAACGTTTCCCTGTGTCAGAGCAGTCCTACATTGTAACATGTGTACCTACAGTCAAGTTCATTATAATGATCAAAAATATTATCTATTTGCTTTAACCTGGAAAGTGACCAGATGAACAAGAATCATCTAACTTCATGGGAAAGTTCACAGGTAAATGCTGTTAAAGCACAAAGCTGGGACTTTTTATTAAAAATGCTTTCATGGTAATAAAAGGGCACCATTTGAACAGACCCCCTCCAGTGGAAAGTCAAACCAGTGATGGGGAGGGGTTGACAGCGCTGCCTACCAGTCACACTAGTAGCTCAAACCCCTCATTTACGTGAGGTTTTAGTAGTGTTCTGTGTGCTGTGTAGGAGCAGATGGTCTGGATGTCTGTCCTTAGATAGCACTGGTGGGACTGCTGGTTGTGTGTGTGAGACAGTGTGTGTAGTGATGCCTTTCTTAAATTGGATGTTGTCTCGTTTTTCTTTGTACATTGTTTGAAATAAAGATGTTAGAAGTCTGTCGCCAGTGTTTCCATTTCCCACTTAATTTTCCTTTCCCTTTCCATTTTGGAGAATAGTTTAGATTGTGCAGTTTGAAAAGCTGCCTACAGTAAAATACTGTATATATGGCTGCACATGGCTCACAGGATGCCTGCTGTTCCTGCAGCCGTGGTATCATGTTATGACAAAAAAAAAAAAAACTCTTCAGGTCTGGAGTCAACCACAGGTGTTAACAGGAAACAAGTACTAATTAGTCTGTGAACTAAAGATCAGGGATGTATAGCTGTTTAGCACTCGATTATGTTTTACAGAACAATGCGCTAATGAATGCATAAAAGAACAAAACAACTCACTGTGGAATAAAAACCAAACATAAAAAACTGGATGTGAAAAAGCAGAAAGTGCAATAAGAAATGGAAACTGAGTACAGCAGCACATTCTGCACAACCTGCAGCTCAGCATTTCAACACAGTTCAAGGGGAGCCACAGGGAAGGCAGGACACATGAAGAACTGGACTGTGTCCCAAAATGTACCACCACAATAGCTCTAAAGCGTTTTAACACCCATGAGAAGCTTCTTTATACTGGCTTAGGTAAGTAACATCACACAGGAGAGCAGGTCGTGTCCCGAGCCCTCGGCAGCTCAGCTCCCATCTTGCACAAGGAGACAGTAACTAGCTCGTTGGCTTCAGATGAAAAACAGGAGCAGAAGGAATGGTGCGATGACACGATTTGGACAATGCAACCACACATGCATGCAAATACACACAGAGCTACACACAGGTACTTCTGCAGTGGAAACAAATGGAAATAATGATCTGAAGTCCGAAGGTAGGACCTGACCAAACCACAGGTTTCTGTTTTTTTAGTGTTTTATCTACCGAAAACCACTCTCCCGCACTTCCGTTTTTTGTTACCCACCCATTTCTTTGTCTAAATGTGTCTTGTTTGGTGTTTTCGTGACCACTTGCACTGAACAATAGTTACTATTGATGAGAGGTTTGATGAGACATTTCTATTTTAGAAGCAGTAATTATAAAGATGTGATCACAACAGTGACAAGAAGATCTATTTACATCAATAATGCCTGTTAAAGTAACAAGAAAGCTGGCAGTAGTGTCATAACTGAGCAGAATTAAAAATAAGCCAGACTCTTCTGCCATGTACGTGAACATACAGTATTTGTGGTTGAGAAAATTGTACAGTGGGGCTTGAAAGCAGCGGCCTTAATGCGGCTGCTTCAACCAGCCATCATGACAGCAGTTAGAGCTGCTAAGTGTAGCATTTTAACACCAATAAATCATTACAGCCTTCACTGGGAAATTAGTCTTATTATGATGTATAAGCAAGAGCAACACGAACAAGACCAGCAGCCTCACTGACATATGGAGTCAGTGGCAAAAGGGTTGATGGGAAACGTGGCGTTAATTCTGAGGAGCATGAGCACTGCAATACAAAGGCTGTGAGATAGAGGTGCTCAATTTTCTCGGTCGGGGGCACTTTTGTTTACAGTAATTACACAGAGATGTCCTGGCTAATTTGACAATGATACAGTGATGTTTGAATGTAGCGTTTAGCACCTTTAATGTGAAGTGAACTCCAGCTGGAGGAGCTGATCAGACAAAAGCCCCCGCTGGCATCACCTGCATATGTGTATTGGAAGTGACAGCTGATTGGTCTGATTACACATGCATAAACAAAACATATGTTTTGCAGAGTGTTAACACACTGCCGGTAGGAACATGGAGGGTATAATGATAAAAACACAGCCATAAATCTCAGCAGAGGCAACACACAGCACAGGCGCCTATAGATCAAAAGCAGCAGGTCTGCATTAGTAGAGAGTTTCAGTTGACACAAAAGGACACACACACAGACACACACAATCCTGTCCATGTTAATCAGATGGTTCATTAACATAATAAAAGGGTGGGGTGTCAAGTGGACTAATGTATGCTGACTTGTCCTCTGGTCACCTTGTCACCTTGCTGACAGAAGGCATCCCTAAAAGCTAAGGGCCTGTGTGTGGATGCAGGTGTGTGTGTGTGTATGTGTGAGAGAGAAGCTGCAAAGAGAAGAATTAAAGAAAAGGCAGCTTCATCCCAATGGTAACTTTTGCTGACTACATGTTTATTTGTTCTTTTATGGTACAAAAAGACAGAGGTGGAGAAAGAAAAGCAGAAGCCGAGCTGGTGCACCTCTCTGGGCTTAGCCGTTTGCTGCCCTTTCATTCCTGTGACATTTACATTGCAGCTGGTGTTTGTATGCAGTTGTTGGGGCAGATGTGTCCATGTGTGTGTCTTGGTCTACGTCGGTACACAGGTGTGTGAACACTGGTTTTTCCTAGCACTACCCTTCGGGTGAAAGCTGTTAGAACTGCCAGCTTGTATAGACTGTAATCACAACTCAAGCCACACAGACGTAACACGCGCAACAGAAGACGTCTATACAGTCATACATTCATACGGACACGCAGAGACAGAAAGGTAGCTACACAAACACAGAGCCAATGTGTGTAAGCTAAATATACACACACACTAATGTGAAGGAATTCAAGGTGCATGACAAGCCCCCGAGAGTTGGCTGTATTCTGAAACGGCTGTCAAACTGTCTTTACCTGTGGTCTCTGCAGGCACGGGGCATGATAACACAACATGACACAGACACACACACACACACACAAACAACAGGATACATGCATGGCAGACATGCACAGACAAAGAAACACATTGTTAGAAAGTCAAGAAAAATGTAAAATGAATGGAGAGAAATGTTGGCAAAACAGTATGGGTTTTTTTTGCACATACAACACAAACACACAATGTGTCACAATATGTCTCAAAAAATACAGATATGTTTTTGTAAAGAAACAACAGGTGACAAGCTAAAGGGCAACCCTGAAAAATGAGTGGTCTTCTCAAGGATGACACAGGACATGAGGCGCCACTGATTGGTCTGATGAGGAAGACTATGATGTGAACTCAATGCTGTGGCCTTCCCAGTCACCAGGTCTCAGCCCAGGTGAACAGCTATGGGAGATGTTGGAGTGACGTGTTAGACAGCATCTCTACCACCATCAACAAAACACCACATGAGGGAACATCTGCTGGAAGAATGGTGTTCATCCCACCAAGAGTCCAGAGACCTGGAGAGTCGATGCCAAGGTTACGCTGGTGGCCCGTGGCGGCCCAGCACCTCTAGGCGACTCTTCACGTCCGTGTTTCCTTCCATACGTCACCGTTTGTGCTTGTCACACCCTAGTCTTAACCCTCAAAGAACTCTATGAAGTCATGGGGACCGGCCAAAATGTCCTCACAGTGATGGTTTCAAACTAAGATTTACCATAGCAACACAAGTACACACACACACACACACACACACACACACACACACACACACAGCCAGATGGGAACCTCAGGCTTCACAGGCACAAGCTGCATTTCAAGCAGGTAATTGCTGCCAATGGCCATCACAAGAAGTACTGTAGGAGGAAGAAAACAAGCTCAAAATACAAGCTAAAGTCTCACACACACTCACTAACACACGAACATCACACATGATCCTCAGTCTGCCTGGTTCTTTCAGGATAATGTTTCACACCCGTGGGACCGTGCAGCGCCTCAGGTGTGCCACGTAATATATTCTCAGCTCATGTACATATGGTATAGGCATATAAACACATACACACAGGAACACAGTACGCACAACTACATCAGGTACACAATCACAACCATCTGTCATATTTGAAGTCATGTCGACAACATTTCAAAACAGGCAGGTGTTTTTTTTTTCTCCCTGGTGGCAGAATGTTTGATTCATGAGCAGAGATGTTGCAGATTCTTTCCTAATGTTTCAAACAGGACACCTGTAGCATCTTGACATCGATAAATCATTACAACACTAATATTTGTAATTACTGAAAGACAACAGACAAAAAACAGACACTGAAAAGATCACAGCTTACACAGATGTTTTCCTGCTGTTTTGCCTTTTTTGTACTTTGAAAGGCAACTTTATTTCACTTCTTATTGTTTCCTGCTGTTTGACCCTCACATTAGCTAATCTCATTGGAACACATTATTCAGTGTTGTCTGCAGTCGTCATCTGTTTTTCTTGCCCTTTAAAGCTAACACCAGCTGAGGAGAGGCGTGGGGCAGTATTTTGCTTGGGAAAAACAGAAAATCTTAAATGTGTCACCTTAAAAAAAAACTCTGCAGCAGTTCTTTCTTTTCTGACAAAAGAACTCGGTGAGTCAGAATTTCCAATTCAACAAGGAGCTTTATAAGCTTCTGAGAGCAGAGCATCTGCACAGCAACATACAGCACCATCTCTGCACTTGCATCTGAGGGTGGGAGACCAAACCTACGCAGAACAGCTCTTGCAGTTTATCCAGATTTACTCCCGAAACAGGCTGAAACAACCACAGAGAGAACAGCAAGAACACTGAAGAACAAAATGCCAAACACAATAACTCTAGTAACATTGCAGATACATAAAGTAAAGACTAATGTCCATAAACACGTGGCCCCAGTGCATGTTTTTATGTGCACCCACCACCCTGGGATATCACAGTTTTTAAAATAGTAAAATGATAAATATTTAATAGAAAAGCTCTGTTTTTGCTCTGTATTGCTTTTATTTTGATTATTTGTATCTATTGTTTCTGTTGCCATGATTAAATGCTGCCTCTATGCCACTGTAGCTGAAGTCACATGCACACAGTTCTCATGTCCGCATTGTAATATGAACCTACAACCATCCATAACGACTGCGTTATTGTTGGCTTAACCTGCGCTCCATGTCCATTTATTTCCCCAGTGATTCATTGCTGAGCCTCTCCCAGAATGCATTAGTCAGAAAGCGGGGCAACACCTTAGATGAGTTGCCAGTCAATCAAAGCACATGTGTCACTTGAAATATAGACTAATAACAAAAGAAATTTGTCAGCAGAGGTAACATGTGTATCTGACCTGGACTGCTCCTCTGACAGCGTGGTGATTCTTCTTACCGCCACTCCATGCTCCGTGTTTAAATTCAGCATGATTTGGCAGATGGTCGGCATGTTATACGTGCAACACGTGAACTGTTGATTGCAACATTTGCATGAATTATTTGACTTCCTGTTATGCCTGAAAAATAGGTTTTCTTTCCCCAAGAGACAATCTGCTGCACTACAATTGTTCTGGGCAGTCAATATAACAAAGTCAAGCAACGTTCAGAATCCTATAAATCAGTATACAAACTAACGTAGCTTACACAGAAAATAATGTCCTGCTGCTTTTTGCTTTAATCGGTGTGACTGTAGCTGAAGTCATTTCTCTCAATTCACTGTGAAAGGCCAAGACCATCATACAAAGAACAGAGCTTTCAGCGAGATAAAAACACCGTGAGCTGTGTGTGTATGTGTTCATACAGGCATGCATCTCTGAGCCTTTAACGCGTTGTATGTGGGTGTGAGCGCTGGTATTTCAGTGTGTGTGTGTGTGTGTGTGTGTGTGCTTGTGTGTGCTTGTGTAGGTTTCTTTGCTTGTGTGATGATGGATTAAAGGACTGAAAAAACTTAGTACCTGGATGGTACAAAGCGTCAAATACCCACAAAAGAGGTGAACGGACCGAGTGGGAGGTGAGTGTGTGTGCTGACAAGGCCTGGTAGTATCAGCTGAGCCAGGGGGAGGGACGAAGGATGAAGGGAGGAGGAGGCGGGGAGGTAGTGCAGGTGAAGGCATCTAACATCGGATTTCTGTCTCTGTGTGACCCTGCCTGCTGCACAGCTAACTATGGTTGAAATTCAAGGCTGCGTTCATTTAAGTATGTGTGTACGTGTGTGTGTGTGTGTGTGTGTGCACCCTGCTGTATTACTAAGCGTGTGTCGGAGCATAACAATATCTGAAGTTTTATGCTGTTTTGAAGTTGTGTATGCAACGCAACACATGCTCAGCTTTAGATTCACAGCAGGGAGGGTTGCCAGAAGAGCAGCGACAGTTTTAGAAGAGAAGAAAGAAGAAGATGAGCGGAGAAGTAGTTCAGGAGGAAGAGAGGTGATTAAATCAAGAGTAGATGAGAGAAGAGAGAAAAGGAGATAAAAGTGGAGAGAAGAAGAACTGAGGAACGTGAAGGTGAAGGGCCAAGAAGATAAGGGAGTTGAAAGGGGAACAAAGGTGATGAACTAAGAGTCAATGAGCAAAGAGAAGATGAAAGAAGAGATCTGAAATAAGAACAGAGAAGAGAGGAGGGAAGAGGAGATGAAGTGAATAGTAATTGCAGCTTTAACTTGGCCAAGGTTAGGTCTGCCATTCTCTCTTTGGCTGCCTATACTAACAACATACACAGCCATTGTCCTGTAAAGTGGATAAATACTTCCACTAAACAGTAAAATTTTATGAGAGGCACAAGTATAAAGACGCACAATAAAGAGCTGCAGCACCAGCCACCTGCCCTGACAAGCATCTTGTTCATCTTTGTCGTATTATGCAGATACAATGACACGGTGCAGTGACCGCAGGCTGCAGCGACGTCTCTGCGGGTGACAGATGCCCTCTCCTGCAGTTTCCTTTCTAGGCCAATGTCTTTCAATCTGTTCAATCCCTCTGTCTCACTGTTTCTCTTAAACTACCTGTTTTTTCCACTCATTTTTTATTCCCTCTGCTCCTCCACAAACATGAGCGAGATAAAGTGGAGATCCAGAACAATATTAACCTGAGAATTGATTAGGGGGGGGGCGAACCTCTGATCTGATCTGATGAAGAGGCCAAAAGCTGCCATTCTCAGACTTCAGGATAAGAGTTTCCATAGACTTATTTCAGGTTCGATCTAAATCATACTGACACAATAATGAAAGTTAGAATGCATGAGAAGTTGTCCTAATAACTGGGATTAAAATAAGGCAGAGGTGGAGTTGCAAAGCATGTCTATTATTTTTGAATATATCAAGACACATTGAACCAAGGTGATCTATGTTCAATTCAGTTTTTTTTTAAATGTTTGTTTGTCAAACCCTGTGATAGACTGGCAACCTGTCTGCTAGAGAGATCACCCTGATTGGTCGTTGAGCTTATTAATGCACTAGAAGTGAAAGGTTCAGGAAGGCCCCTCCAGCCTGTCACTGCAGTATCCATGATTCCACCCATTTAGTGCACTGTCTCCTTGTTTTTCTCCTCATCAACCTCCTTTCTTCTTCCAAAACCCAGAGACCAAGGGTAGAGACCGGCAGTGCCATTTGCAATTTTTTTTATCAGACATATTCTCGATTAGAAGCAGCTATAAACAGAATCTGTTGGGAAGGAGAGCTGCTTTGTTTACAGCTTGTATAAGTGTGTTCAAGTGACACTTTTTCAACCCAGCTGGCCCAGACAAAGCCGACGTGAGGTTTCACAGGAGACGGTCTAGGTCACTGCTAGTTCTGTCATGTCTCTGCCCTTAAACATGCAACGTTTCCCTGTGTCAGAGCAGTCCTACATTGTAACATGTGTACCTACAGTCAAGTTCATTATAATGATCAAAAATATTATCTATTTGCTTTAACCTGGAAAGTGACCAGATGAACAAGAATCATCTAACTTCATGGGAAAGTTCACAGGTAAATGCTGTTAAAGCACAAAGCTGGGACTTTTTATTAAAAATGCTTTCATGGTAATAAAAGGGCACCATTTGAACAGACCCCCTCCAGTAGAAAGTCAAACCAGTGATGGGGAGGGGTTGACAGCGCTGCCTACCAGTCACACTAGTGGACTCCGCCTCCTGCCCAATGTCAGCTGGGATTGGCTCCCGCCCCCCGCGACCTTGTTTAGGAATAAGGGGTATAGATAATGGATGGGTGGATGTTCATCATTAGCTGGATGTATGGTAAGTCCTGCTTCAGTCTTAATGGTTACCTACAGTTTAAAGCTGCACTAATGAATATTTTTACATTGTCAGTGCATCAGATGGCTGTTGTAATGTGAAGCACTATCTTGTAGTAACAAGGCCACAGAGAATTATCACTCAACGCTTCAGCTCTGTGGAGCTTTTTAGCATCTTTCAGCTCACTGTTTTTATGACTTTACTGTTTAAATTCATGCTCCCTGCTCTCATCTGCCTTATCTCTATCTGCAGCAGGCTGCAGTTTTCTGTTAACCAGCTCTGATAAACCCAGCGTATGCTACCTGTTCAGCTCTAAGTCGACAGTGTAGATGGGAGGTTTGTGTTGTGCTGTCTTTTGGTTGTGGTAGAGCTCCTGTTTCACACCATTTTTCTACACTCTGCAGAGAAATGAGCACAAATGTGGAACTGCTGTGGCAGGAAGAGATGATTTTCAACAACACTGGCTTGTTTTCTTCTATGTCTCCTCATTGTGCACTATACTGTATATGCACACCAGCAGGGTGCCTAGTAAATGAATGATGCTACGATAACCAAACTGTGTCCACACATAAATGAAAGGAGACGGGAACATGTGCCAGCAGTTCCTGATTGATTTTGCAGTTTGGGTTTAGAGCCACATGTGGGCAAAGTCAGACACGAACATAGGGCCGTCTCTTTGTGGTGGGGAATTAAATTTGCCTGTAATGATCTGTTCAAACTGTGCAGTGGATGGCTTCTATTATTTGTCTTATACTCAGCAGAAAACCTGACCTTTTACATGACCTATTGCCCTGTGACTGAAGTAGGTTTTATCACTTCAATAAAGTAAAATGGAGACAACTAGTGAGCTGTGCTGGATGGATTAGTCTGACACTAGGGAATCTGAAAATCAAAAGACGATTTTGTTAAAACCTGGCAAATGACAACAAATCTGATGATAGCTGTTAATACTAAGGAATCTGAAAATCACAAGACGATTTTGTGACAACAAATCTGATGATAGCTGTTAAAACAAGTGATGCAACAGAGACGCCATAAATGAGCACAACAACTGCATCACACAGTGCAATTGTGAGTTAATCTGAACAATTTGGGTGGTAATTCCCAATCACTCAGTCTAAGTTTTCTGAACCTCGCCCCTCACCTGCCACTTTATGACCCAATGCAAACCTTTGGCGCTTTTGGACCAAACAGCTGTAGGAACTTGGTTCTAGTTGCTGAGGAACCTTCACAGGAGTTTTTCTGTTTGCATTAACAACTGTAACACTGAGCCAGCTGACTGTTAGTGAGTAGCCAACAAACTCACAACGCTGATGATGTTACATTACCTGTAAGTGTTTTCTTTATGTGTTGCTAATGTTAATCATATAATGGGCCACGCTGGATGGCGGACTGCAGCTCCCCATGGCTGGTGAGGGATACTGACTGCTACTGCTAACACAGCTAACACAAAATGTCAGTTAGCTCTGCTGCAGTCAGCGTGCATGTACATCACTCATGGTTCCTTTTGTGCTGTTCTAAGGACTATTATTGTTCTCGGTTCCTGCGGCGCAGACACACACCAAATGGGGCACTCTCTAAGAACTTTGAAAAAGTTCCTTTGGTATGAAAGCACCTTCTGATATAATGGGAACGTGGTGATGAAACTATTACCTTGCAAACCACTGGGTGTCACAAAGCGCTGACAGGCCCCTGTACTCTACACCTCCTCCCCTCCATCTGGCTCTCTGAGCTCCTCCCTCCTCCTCTCTCTCCTGTTCGTTTGCTCTTTGACATTATGACTGTCTTCACCATCTGTCATTTACAGCATTTATGTGGCTCCCTGTTGTTAGGTATACAGGTTTGCATGTAATATACATTGCATTATGAGCATGAATCCACTGTGCTTGTGTTTTCAGGGTTGCATTTATGACACAGGACCTTAAATAAAGCAGAGTTTTGTCATTGTCAGTAAATAGCCACAGTATAAGACCCACAAATAACAGACACACCTCATGAGGGATGCAGATCCACAGACTTGAGCGTAATTCCACAGAGGCATCCTGATTACAGCAGGGTGGAGGTGTGGGAGGGAGATTCGTAAAGCGCTCCATAACTTTTTGTTATTTCATAGGCAGCCTTGGGTGAACGGATTATTCATGTGTGGGGAAAGAGGGAACAGTGCAGGGTGATGTAGAGGGAAAGAAGTATTGGAGTTGGTAAGAAAGAAAGAAAAACTGAAAAGGATAATGACTGAGTTGAGAAGCTATAATCATTACAGCCTTGATGATTACACTGCTCCAGCTCTCAATCAATCGCTCTATCGCACGCGCACACACACTCACACTCACACTCACACATCTACACACCAGATTCAATTCCACAAATCAAGCACATACATATGAGCACACAGGTGCAACTACATAACATGACACAGCAGAGACACTTTATGCATTCACTGACATACACACAACGCACACACACATTTAACTCGAATTACTTCACACAAACACTCATCTGTATTCAGCAGATTATAAGGATGTTGAGCTACAATTGAGAGCTGACATTACCTTGTGAGTTGAATGCACAGCCGTGGCTCCATGTTGTGTACAAACTGATAAATTTTACAACGCTGATAAGCAAACGCACATACACTCACACTAACGCGCTCAACTCCAGTCAGCGTGGACATTGAGTGCTTTACACTGCAGTTGTATCATTTACACACAAAGACACACACTGTAAAACACACAACATGCACACTCACATGAGAACGCACTCATAACCGAAGCGTCACACGCACCGACAAGGAGAGTCAAGCCGCGAGGTGAAAACACATAACCAGTGACATAAACATGAAATAGTGTAAATAATAAATACAACTATACAACAATATCTCTTCACACTGCTGCACATCCTAAAAATTCCTTCCTCGAGATCTAAACGGCCTCTGTAAACACACACACACACACACACACACACCAGATTGAAGTAAATAATACAGGGCAGCAACGGTAATAATGTCAGCGTTGCTACAAGTGTGAAGCCTGTGTGGAATGCCAATGACCCAAAGTAGAGCAGCAATGAGCTAGAGACCAGCAGAAACACACACACATCACAATATACTCAGTACCAAAAGTAAAAGTAGTCACTATGAAGAATGGCACATCAGTGCATATGACTGGATAAAAACTATTGATGTGTTATTGTGTTCATCACTTAGACTTTGCAGCTGGAAAAGGCAGAGCTTAAAGTTATCAAATACATAAAGTGCAATTAAAAAAACAAAACTAAATTTGCTTGTGAAATGTAGTGAAGTCAAAGTATGAAGCAGCAGGAAGTGAAAATAATTAAGTACAGATACCTCAGACATGTACTTAAGTACCATACTTCAGTAAATGTACTTTGTTACTTTCAAGCGCTATACACAAACACACATTTACTGTGAATATGTTTGAACACACACACACACACTCACACACACACACAAACATATCAACACATTCATGAACATAGACACACATGGATGTGTCCACACACAGAGGAAATAACAGTGGAAAAAGTCAACAACCATATACTCTCCTTCACACACACACGTACTGATGCCGAGTCTCTAACACACATGCAAACACACAAAGGTTAATGATATATTTTATTGCTGACGGCGTCAGTGTGACTGTTGCGATCACTGTAGACAGAGGCGAGCTGACCACATGTAATTTGTAGTGACCTTTACAGCTCCGCCTCACCCATTGAGGAGCCTGAAGGCTGGCACCTGCTCTCGCTGTGGCCTCAACAGCCTATAAGCTGGTCACAACATATAATAAAACATTTACGAAAGTTGCAGAAGTTCCTAGAACAAAGTGCGCAAAGGGGCGAGCAGCATCAAGAGACTGAGTCACACTGCGGTTCATAGTCTGGTGAAGATAGATTAAAGGAGCGAAGCAGCAGCACTGCCAGGGTTGCAAGTCTCATTTCCACTAGGATCTACCATGATTGAAGTACTTTTGTTCACGATACCACATGGCATTGTGGGTTAGAGGTCTTTGCTCAGGCCTTCACTTTCCATGTTCATATCTGTTTTCTGCTCTTTGCATGACTGTGGAGCTCTGTTTCAGGATGAAACCGGATCTGATGTCAGTGAGAACCAACTGTGATGGCAGAAGAGACATGCACCAGCTGAGATGTAACAGGAGATGTCACATTTGTTTTTGGAACTACTCTCTTCCACTTGACCCGTTTCCCATAGACTGGTTTTGATATGCACCTTTATCTTCTGACAGAACATCTGCTAGCGAAGACAGGTCACAGTAAGTGTGATCAAAAAGACTGACGATGTCAAAGTTGCAGAGCTGTCTCATCTCTCTACGTCACAAGTCTGTAAGACATCTAACTGTGACCTTACCTGTATACAAGTCTTTCAAGTTTCTGAACGCTGCCAGATACATCGATGCAGCATTTATGTCCTTCAGAGTTAGTCTGAGTGTTTTCTTTACAATACACTGAGAAAAAGTCCAA
>NW_018128086.1:336499-340515 GCF_001952655.1 Monopterus albus | reverse complement strand
CAAAACATGAACCTGATTTTTACCTTTCAAATCAAAAGTCCAGTTTACCACATCTACTGTGTAACAAGCCTTCATTTCATACTTTGGTGACTCACTGTATGTCCAATCGGAGACAACTATCAGCTACGGAAAGTAGCGTTTATTTGTTAAGGATGAGTTGATGTGGGATGAAACTGATCATCTAGTACAAATGAGTAGGAACCAAAGAAGGAGAGGCTGAAATGCAACACACATGCATGCAAAACAGTCAAAAATGAGACACAAAACAACCACAAACAGATACAAAATGTTCTCCAAGAGAGACAAAATATTCAGCAAGGGACACCCTACAAATGCCAAGAGATGCAAAATGAGCCCAAAGGAACACAAAATGACAAGGAGACCACAGAGGGATGCAAAATGACTATACAAAATGCGCACAAGGACACAAAACAACTGCAATGACACACTAAATTACAAGGAAATGCAAAATGAATGAGATAGAAAATATCCTTAAAGAGGAACAAAATGTGTGTTTTTCAGTTTGGTGGCTTGGTTCTATGTGGGAGGGTTGGGGGCTATTTACATGTAACCCAGAGGCCCACTGTGCCATAATCCGCCCATGGCTCCCAGGGAAGAACTGAATAAAGGAGGAAGTGTCGAAGAGGGTGAAAGGAGCAACGGATAATGCCTGTGTAGAAGTCCAGAGAGGGATACATGAAGACGGAGGAGGGAGGGATGATGGGGGAGGAGAGACGGTTTCCCAGATGACTGGAGGTTAAATCATTAACTTGCTGAGCCATCTCCCAAAAACAAAATCAAGCAACCCAAATCGTGTTAGTGTTTTCTTAACTATGGTTCAATGCTCATTATGCTAAACCTGCTGGAGAAAACTGCTTTAATAAACTTTTCTTTTTTTCCATCTTTATTTTAAACTAACCTTTTTTTACTTTACTGATTGCTTTTTGTTTTGCCATTGATGAAATCCAATTTTAACTTCAGTTGTTTTGTTCTCGCTGTATGACATTGTTGTTTTCTTGGTGACAAGCTGTCACAAGCCACCACAAAACAGGTTTTTTTTTTTATTTCAAATTCTTATTTAATTTCTAACTTGCTTGCTTATTTATTCAAAAAACCTTTCTCTGACTTTGTACTACAAGCTACTGCACCATGTGCAACATATATGTTCAGTGTTACGCTGGGACTGTGGGGTCGTCCGTGTGATTCCAGGCCTCTCCTGGCCACACGTTGTAGCGCCCTCGCTCCGGTGTAGCTAGGTGAACCGTCTAAGTCAGCTCGTACAGAAGCATCTGCTAAATGTACTTTTGTACTTGCTAGATCTATCCATTATAATGACAACACTTTCAGTCTGATTTGTGAAAAATGAAAGCGACATCTTGTCTCACATTATGAGGTGTGACGTCGCTCAGCTGTTCTTGCTGAAGAGAACACACACAATCTGTGCAACACATGAGGGAAAATCAGCAGAACTGGCACAACTGAGAGACATCAGTGGAAATATTACTGCTGAAAGCTCATTAGAGAAATAAAACATGTCTGATTGACTAAGTGCCAGTTCAAAAATTAACATTCAAACTGAGCATTTCCTTCTATCACAAAAACATCTGATTGGGTTGCGGGTCATTGGTCAAGTGCTTTTAACTGCTTCTGTGAGAATTTTTTATGCCAGGGCTCGGGCTCAGAAGTGGCCTGTGCAGCGTAACTGTAATTGGCATGAATTCTGCATGTGGCTTTTCATGAGCCATTAAAACAAAACACTATTTTGGAAAATAGCGCCAGCAGAAAATCAATATTTGAGAAACTGTGAAAATTGTATCCTCAAGGTTGTCACCATTTATCGAGCAGAGTTTCTGCACAAAGACTCTGAGCCATAGAAGTGGCTGACGTGATTTATATTCATAACATCAATCACTTTTCAAATGGGGTCAGCTTCTCTCAAACGCTCTGTGTCACTCCTGAATGCAAAGGTCTTTGGATGACTCACGGATTTAAAAACATCACTGAAGAGTGTTTCTCACTCATGTAGCCAATAACTGTCTAATAGCAGGAGACCAATTCTGTTTTAAATTGAACACCTCTCATTTAGCATTTAAACGCTCTGGAGAAATCTCCTCACTTTAAAGGTCTGAGTGTTTTCTTCTTCACACACAGGCAGAAGCCCGTCTCATGCAAAATATGGTTAAATAGTTGAAACTTGTTTTGAAGGAAACAGAATTGATGCATGGATTATGTTTGCTCTATATTTTATTTCTAATACAGGAAGTATGATGTTTCGATTCTGCACAGAGGTCGGACAGAAGTCGCTCAGAACCTCACACTTGTCTGTTTTTCATGTTTCCAACACATTGACTTCGAGGACTGAATGTTCACCTGCTGCCTAAAACACCCCCACACTGACAGGTGCCATGGTAACGAGATAATCAATGGTATTCACTTCACCTGTCAGTGCTCATAATGTTATGGCTGATTGGTGAATATAACATCTATGTAGTTGAAGCAATTCATTTAATAACTGACTTTATGACTTTGAAACTTTTAATCATATGTTGTTTCAGAGTGTCTGGACAAATTGTACAGCATGTGTGTGTGAAGGCACAATGTCAAAAGCTGAATATTTCCATGTGGTTTTAGATCAGGCAGGAGCAGTGTGGACTTCCAGAGAACCGTTCAGGATGCAGCCAGGGACTAAAGCGCTGGGTGAAGGTCGAGAGATTGCACTGTATGATGAAGAGACAGTGTGACTGTTATACACTGAGGTTTGACATGTCAGGTGAAGGGAAACGGTTACACGAACTTTATCAGAACTATAGAATTTGCTGTTATTCTTTGAGGTCTGCACTGAAAGTGCTTCTTCCCATGTACATCTAGTAAAGGAACTTTGAACACTTTTGCCAGAGGTTTTCTGGCTTACAGCTCTGTCCTTCTTGACTTCACGTCCAGCCCAACATACATCTGTTTTAGCGAGAAGTTACAGCTCTGTCCTTCTTGAATTCTTGTCCGGCCCAACATACATCTGTTTTAGCGAGAAGCTCCGACACAACCTGGCCAACACCAAATAGCAGCTGGGGAATGCAGAGGAGCATTTAGCAGCTAAAACACCAGAGACGGTGGACACTGAAACAGAGCCACTGTAAAAGAAGAGAATACTGGACTTACATTCATCAGGTGGCCGGAAACTAGACTCCAAATGAATGCTAATACTGCACCACATCTGGATGTGTGAACAGGCAGCTGTTTAGCTCTTTACCTGAACAGCTTTATAAGGGAATGTCATCAGTGCTGCCCACAAGTAGCCAAGCAACAACAAAAACCCATAGCCCTGTGACGTAGGATCTACTTTGACTAAACATAACCATAGTTTATGGTTGTTATGTTAATTGTGCTCTCTACCTTCTATTGCATTTATTGAGCAATTAAACACAAACATTGATATTATCTTTCATCAGGAAACATGAAAACCCCACAAAATCCATCTGCATCCAGATGTAGGTCACTGACATCTTGCTCACCGTGTTTCTGGCTCATTGTATTTGTTAAACTATAAACCTGTTAAATGATGCAGTGTTGATAACGTTACAGATCATACTATGGTAATTCACAGCGTTAGGAAAAGCTAACAGACCTAAATGCTCCCTGCCTCCAGTTTGCCTTGAAAGTTACCATGACAATATTTTTTGTTTAGATTCAGTTTCAATATTTATCTGCATGTTCACAGAATACAACAGCGAAAAGTTCAGTGGTCTGTGGCACCTCAGAAGGACACAGTACTAACCCACAATCAACCTTACATGGTTTCCTTGATATGCTGATTTAAAAATAAAGGTGTGGGTGGCAGTTCCAGCCTGAAAAACTGATTTGGCAATGCAGATTAGTTGTATATGAGCCGAGTTATTAGAAGACAAACACACACAGTGTGCATGAAGAGCAGGGATTTGGTCTTTTTCACCGTGTGTGTGTGTGTGTGTGTGTGTGTGTGTGTGAGAGTGAGTGAGGGCTGTAGACAGAGGAACATAAAC